>NW_006921705.1:5941208-5943734 GCF_000298275.1 Orycteropus afer afer
AAAAAAAAAAAAAAAGAAAAATTGGATCCATAGAACTGGCACACACTGATAAACAGTCCAAATTTATACCTGCAACATGGAGGATTTCCAAGACAAGAAGTTTATGTAATACAAAGGAGAAATAAACACAAAATAGATCTTTAGAGACTCTTCAACAACCAAGGGTCCACAGGACTCCTGTGAAAGAAGTAAATTCTGCTGAGGATGAACAGGCAATTGAAAATGATAAATCCCATGAGGAAATGACCTACAACGGGGGACATTCAGCAGACATGACAAACAGGAAGTTTACCAAACTATGAATCTGAGAAGTAAGAGAAGTTTGAAGAGGCTATAAGTACACTAAAGAGATTAAAAAAAAAAAAAAAAAGAAAGAATAATGAAAGAAAAAGACATGATTTTTAAAATGCCATGTTTTAAGGAGCTATAAGAAAACCCTAGGTTCTTTTTTTCCTTTGGTCTATATACCTCAGGAGAAAGAGAGAGAAAAAAAGGTAAAGGGAGGTCAAAAGAAGAAGAAAAATAAGGTAAATTATAAAGTACATAAGTATAAAGATTTTCTCAAGCCATCTAGAACCCATATACTCTGATTGGGCAAAGAGGAAAGGCAGGGGAAGTAACATAAAACCGAATTCAGTCAATCAAAGGATCAATCAGATTTCAGAAAAGATGCATTACTTCCCATTTCCTCTTAACATTCCTTTCCAATAAAGTTTTTTTTTTTTTAAGGGTAAGAAAATAAAACTAGGCAAAGGGAACACAAGAGGAGACTCGTGACACTTAAGGGTTTTGTTGTTGTTGTTGTTGTTGTTGTTGTTATTTGCCGTTGAGTCGGCCCCGACTCATAGCGACCCCTCCTTGGGTTTCCGAGGCAGTATCACTATGGAAGTAGGATTGCCCAACCTCCCTTCCGAGGAGTGGCTGGTGGGTTTGAACCGCCAGCCTTCTGGTGAGCAGTAAAGTGCCTTAGGCACTATGCTACCAGAGCTCCTTAAGGGTTTTAGTTAGTGGACCCAAAAAAACAGAAGCTAGCAAAAAGGAGCTCTGGTGGTATAGTTGTTAAGGTATTTGCCTGCTAACCAAAAGGGCAGCAGTTTGAACCCACCAGTCATTCCACAGGAAGAAAGATGAGGCAGTCTGCTTCCATAAAGATTTACAGCCTTGAAAACCCAATGGGGGTCACTATGAGTTGGAATAGCCTCTATGGCAGTGACTTTGGGTTTGAGTAAGTTAGCAAAAAAGAGCCCTGGTGGCGCAGTGGTTTTAAGGCCTTGGGTGCTAATTGAAAATTGGTGATTCCAACCCACCAGACCATCTTTGGACAAAAGATGTGGCAGTCTGCTTCTGTAAAAATTACAGCCTTGGATACCCTATGAGGCAGTTCTACTCTGCCTTACAGTGTCACTCTGAATTGAAATCGACTCCATGGCATTGGGTAAAGTAGCAAAGGGGAGAAATGAGAAGGAATCCGATTTCCACAAGAGAAGCCTAAAAGGTATCAGTAATTGGCGACAACTGTACCCCGGGAAGTGAGGAGTAAAGATGGAGTAAATATAGAAGGATTGGCTGAAAGACCATTTAAGAATCTATCTCCAGATTCTCACTTCGCACAGCTGGGCAACTAATGCTCTTCCCTACACACCACAGGAAAAAACAAAAAACCAAAAAGCAAACTCACTGCTGTCAAGTGGATACGACTCATAGTGACCTCTCCTTGGGTTTCTGAGGCTGTATCACTACGGAAGTAGAAGACCCAGTTTTCCTTCCGAGGAGTGGCTGGTGGGTTTGAATCCCCAGCCTTCTGGTTAGTAGTCAGATGCCTTAGGCACTACAGTCTCTGAAAAGGGAAAGCTGAGTCCGGGATATCACACACATTTGAAAGAGGATACCCCACAGAAAGCAAGGGATTAAGTAAAATTTGCAAAGGAATGTTAATCAAGACCCACCACTCCCTCAGTAAAAAACAAACAAACATTGCCTTGGAGTCAATTTTGACTCATACAGACTACAGGACAGGGTAGAATGGCCCCAAAGGGTTTCCAAGGCTGTGTATCTTTAGGAAGTAGACTGCCACATCTTTCTCCCACAGAGCACCTGCTCCGATGCAACGGAGAACTTTTCAGTTAGTGGCTGAGTACTTTTAACCATTGTACCATCTGGGTTCCTTTTCCCTCCTTAGGAAACCCAGAATACTGGGAGTTAGGATTATAACTTCCAGGTAAAACAATAATTTTATTTTCTGGGAAGCCCAAACATTTTTAAAGAAAAGATCTAAGAGCACTGATCACCCATATAAACAAGCCTCACTCATTCCAAAAGCTTCTAAACAGCTTATTCTTAAATATAGGAGCTCTGGAGTCATAGTGCCTAAGGCATCTGACTGCTAACCAGAAGGCTTGTGGTTCAAACCCACCAGCCACTCCTCGTAAGGAAGGTTAGGCAATCTACTTCTATAATGATATGCCTCAGAAACCCAAGGAGGAGTCGCTATGAGTTGGATCTGACTCTACAGCAGTGAGAGTTTTT
>NW_006921705.1:5943834-5977531 GCF_000298275.1 Orycteropus afer afer
ATTATTATTAAATATGAATGGACAAAAGTAGATTAATGGAAACAGAACAACCAGAACAGAAATAATTTGAATGTTCACAAATTGTGACGAATACACCAATGTCGTTGAACAACCTGTGTAGAAATTGTTGAATGGGAACCTAAACTGCTGTATCAATCGTCACAAAACACAATAAATTATTTATAATTATATATGCATAATTTATACACACACACACACACACATATGAAACTAAAACTTAACAGACATTGGAAGAAACTATCTAATTAGTAAGAAAGCCAGAGATCAAAATTTAAAAAAAAAAAAAAAAGTGTAAGAAACAGAAACTAAGTAGGCAAATTATGATTAAAAATAAACCAACAAACAACCAAACCATTACTAACATTCTCAAACAGATGATAGATACTGAACAAGGGCAAAATAGGGCAAAAAACAACATTCAAAAGAGCTTTAAAAAGGAAGCTCAGAGAAATAAATGGTAAATATATAAAATTCAACAGCAAATAAAATTGAAAAGAAGCTCTCAGACAGAGACAGAGAGAAGGAGAATAGAAGAGAGAAAAGATAGCAATATTAAAAAAGTAATCTAGGAAGTTCAATATCTGAATACTGAGCTCAAGAAAGAGAATGGAAAACAAAAAAACTGAAGCACCACATAATAAAAAAAAGAATCATCCAAGAACCTTCTCAGAACTAGAATATATGAATTGTCATATTGAAAGAGTTTATCCTATGTCCAAGAAGAGCCGAAAATGTAAAATACTTTTCTGTATTATTATTCCATATTAATCAACTATTACAGAGGAAAAAAAAAGAGACCTTGAAGAACCCCCCTGGCCACATCTTGCTTTTTCCCATCACAGATATCTTTTCCTTCTCACCTCACCTTCAACTCTGACTTTACTTACTGGAATTTCTTTCCCTGACCAGACAAACAAATGAGGACTTAAAGCACAAAGACAGTTTTGTTCTGGGTTTCCCAAGGCAGAACTCTGATTGCATTTTCACTCATACCATTGTAATAAGCAGTTGTTATTGGTTACTGTCAACTCAGCTCCGACTCATGGTGACCTTATGTACAACAGAATGAAACACTGCCCAGTCCTGTGCCATAGTCATGATTTTTGGTATGACTGAGTCATCTGTTGCCACAGTGTCAATCCACCTCACTTCCTCATTTCGCTGACCCTCTACTTTTCCAAACATGATGTCCTTTTCCAAGAAGCAGTAGTGCCCCTTTAATACTATTCTAATGATGAGAATAATAGTACCACACATTTAGGTACATTTTATATACCAAAACCAAACCAAACTCACTGCCAGGGAGTCAGATCCGACTCACAGTGACCCCTACTTGGGTTTCTGAGGTGGTATCTCTACAGAAGTAGATTGCCCAATCTTCCTTCCAAGGAGTGGCTGGTGGGTTTGAACCGCCAGCCTTCTGGTTAGCAGTCAAATGCCTTAGGCACTATGCTACCAGAGCTCCCACATTTTATATACAGTAACTATTTTTTTCTCCAGACTTCCTTAGGCAGTTAAAAATGTCCTAAAAGGTTTTAGTATTTCAGTTTCTAAACTACTTCCTTCTCAGAATACTTCTGCTATCCAGGAGTAGTTAGAAATGTCTGGTTAGAAACATGCTGATATGTTTACTTTGGAACATGGTCACTTTTAATGATCCATGGACTCTGTAAGAATGACTGGGACTCCCAGTCACCATACACAATAAAGATAAAAAAAGCAATTATTTTAAAGTATACTTTCAGTTTTGAAATTGGAAACTGCCTAATGTTAAAGACTGACAGCATGTTGAAAGAAAATAACACAAATCCTCAGTAAAAACATAAAATTAAAGTGAATAAAAAACCTTATCTATCCTGAAATAAAAAGACTCAAAGACCACTAAAGATTAGAAATACCCATGAGCTGGGTAAAAAAAAAAAAGAGAGAACGTCTTCAACTGTGTGCCACTCATCTTTCAAACCCTGCAATGGCTTCCTAATGTTCCTAGAAAAAAGCACACATTTAATTCTCACATGGCATGTAAGACACTTTTTGCATTTGTATGATGGGGCAAGCCCACAGTAAGCCAGCCCTGGGATAGCGGAAGGGAAGTTGGGTGTTTGTGTGCATGGACTGCCCCGGAGGCAAGCTGCAGTAAGCCAGCCTGGAAGCAGCAGAAGGTGGATGTTTGTGTGCCTGGAAAGCCCCGGGGCAGGCTGGATAAGCGAGCAGGGCAGAGGAGACCAGTAAATGAGTGGAGCAGCTTGGAACAGCTAAGGGAGACAAACTTGTCTGTTAGTTTGTTGTCCTGCGGTGGTTTAAGTGTTCCTGCGATGCTGGAGGCCATGCTACCAGTATTGCAAATGCCAGCAGGGTTACCCATGGTGGACAGGTTTCAGCGGAGCTTCCAGACTAAGACAGACTCGGAAAACAGAAGAGGCCATCCACTTCTCAAGAATTGACCAGTGAAAATCTTATGAATAGCAGTGAAACACTGTCTGACATATTACTGGAAAACTTTATGAATAGCCCTAAAACAGTGTGCAATATAGTGTTGGAAGATGAGTCCCTCAGGTCAGAAGGCACTCAAAATATGACTGGAAAAGAGCTGCCTCAGCTCTACCACTCAGGTCAGAGTAGCACTGACTTTAATGATGTGGATAGAGTAAAGCTTTCAGGACCCCTATTTGCTGATGTGACACATTTCAAGATGAAAAGAAACAGCTGCAAATATCCATTAATAACTGGAACATGCAATATACAAAGTATGAATCTAGGAAAACTGGAAGTTGTAAAAAATGAAACAGAACACATAAAGATAGATATCCTAGCCTTCAGTGAGCTGAAATAGACTGGTTTTGGCCATTATGAATTAGACAATCATATGATCTACTACACCAGGTACAACAAATTGAAGAAAAATGGCATGGCTTCATCATCACAAAGAGTGTATCAAGATCTATCCTGAAGTACAATGTTGTCAGTGATAGGATAATATCCATATGCCTACCAGTTAATACTACTATTATTCAAATTCGTGCAGCAACCACCAAAGCCAAAGATGAAGAAATTGAAGATTTTTACCAATTTCTGCAGTCTGAAATAGACTGAACACGCAATCCAGATGTGATTATCACTGGTGATTGGAATGCAAAAGTTAGAAACAAGGAAGAATCACCAGTAGTTGGAAAATATGGCCTTGGTGACAAATAATACTGGAGATCACATGACAGAATTTTGCAAGGCTAATGACTTACTCCTCACACGTACCTTTTTTTCAACAACACAAATGGTGGCTATACCCATGGACTTTGCCAGACAGAGTGCACGGGAATCAGATCGACTACATCTGTGGAAAAAACCATCAACTGCTCATATGCACATTCAAGTTGAAGCTGAAGACAATTAAAACAAGTCACAAGAGCCAAAGTATGACTTTGAATATATCCCTCTGAATTTAGAGACCATTTAAAGAACAGATTTGATGTATTGAACACCAATGACTGAAAACTAGAGGAATTGTGGGATGACATCAAGAATATCATCCATGAAGAAAGCAAAAGACCATTTAAAAGACAGGAAGGCAAGAAAAGACCAAAATGGATGTCAGAAAAGACTCTGAAATGTGTCCTTGAACAAAGAGTAGTTAAAGCAAATGGAAGAATTGACAGGATAAAAGAGCTGAACAGAAGATTTAAAAGGGCAGCTTGAGAGGACCAAGTCAATTACTATAATGAAATGTTCAAAGACCTGAAATTAGAAAACCGAAAGGGAAGAACACGCTTGGCATTTCTCAAGCTGAAAGAACTGAGGACAAAATTTAAGCCCTGAACTGTAATACTGAAAGATTTCATAGGCAATATGTTGAATGATGTAGGAAACATCAAAAGAAGATAGATGGAATACATAGAGTCACTATACCAAAAAGAACTGGTAGATGATCATCTATTTCAGGAGGTGGCATATGATCAAGAACCAATGCTACAGAAGGAAAAAGTAGAAGCTGCTCTGTAGGAATTGCTGAAGAACAAGGCTCTGGGAATTGATGGCATACCCATTAAGATGTTTCAACAAATGGATGCCGCACTGGAAGCACTAACTCAGCTATGCCAAGAGATGTGGAAGACAGCCACCTGGCCAAGTTACTGGAAGAGATCCATATTTGTACCTTTCCAAAGAAAGGTGATCCCATGGAATGTGGAAATTATCGAACAATATCATTAATATCGTACGCAAGTAAAATCTTATTGAAGATAACTCAAAAATGGTTGCAGCAGTACATTGACAGAGAACTTCCATAAATGCAAGCTGGATTCAGTAGGGGACATGGAGCGAGGGATTATCACAGATGATGTCAGACAGATCTTGGCTCAAAGCAAAGAATATCAGAAAGATGTTTATTTGTGTTTTATTAACTACACAAAGGCATTCAATTGTGTGGATCATAACAAATTGTGGATATCACTGAGAAGAAGGAGAATTCCAGGACACTTCATTGTACTCATGAAGAACCTGAACATAGAGCAGGAGGCTGTCATTAGAACAGAAAAGGGCACACCACATGGTTTAAAATCAAGAACGGAGTGTGTCAGGGTTGTATCCTTTCACCATATTATTCAATCTGTATGCTGAGCAAATAATCCAAGATGCTGGATTATATGAAGAAGAACATGGCATCAGGCTTACAGGAAGACTCATTAACCTAAGATATGCAGACACAACTTTGCTTGCTGAAAGTGAGGATGACTTGAAGCACTTACTGATGAAGATTGAAGACTACAGTCTGCAGTACAGATTACACCTCAACATAAAGAAAACAAAAATCTTCATAGCTGGACCAATAAGCAAGCAGCATCACAATAAATGGAGAGAAGACTGAAGTTGTCAAAGACTTCATATTACCTGGTTCTACAATCAACACCAATGGAAGCAGCAGTCAAGACATCAGATAACGCCTTACATTGGGCAAATCTGCTGCAAAAGACCTCTTTCAAGGGCTGAAGAGCAAAGACGTCTCTCCTTGAAAACTAAGGTGCACCTAACCCAAGCCAAGGTATTTTCAATTGCCTCATATGCATGTGAGAGCTGGACAATGAATAAAGATGACTAAAGAAGAATTGATGCTTTTGAGTTATGGTGTTGGTAAAGAATACTGAGAGTACCACTGACTGCTAAAAGAACTAACAAATCCATCCTGGAAGAAGTGCAGCTGGAATGCTCCTTGGAAGTGAGAGTGGCCAGATTTCATCTCACCTACTTTGGTCATGTTGTCAGAAGGGACCATTCTCTGAAGTAGGATGTCATGCTTGGTAAAGTGCAGGGTCAATGAAAAAGGAGAAGGCCCTCAACAAGCTGGATTGACACAGTGGCTGCAACGATGGGCTGCGGTACAGCAGGGATCATGAGGCTGGCAGTATTTTGTTCTGCTGTACAGAAGGTCGCTATGAGTCAGAGACAGCTTGACGGCACATAACAACAAACAACATGACAGAGTACCACCACTGCACACCACACTCCAACTATGCTAGTCTACTTTTAGTTCCTAACTGCCTCAGGGCCTTTGCACATGCCGTTATCTCTACCTGTAACACTCTCACTCTATTCTTCACATGACTGACTTCCACTTAACTTTCAGGCCTCCACTTCTAAGTGTCTCTTCAGATAAGCTTTTCTCTAACCATTGTCCGATCATACTGATGTTATTTGTTGAGTGTCTTTCTGCCCTACAAGAATGGAAGGTCCATGAAAACATTTTATCATCTTTTCTATTATTGTATCACCAGGACCCTAACACAGTATGTGGCACATAGCAGGCACTCAATATAAATATCTGTTCTATTAATAAAAAAATTTTTAAAAAGTGAATACTAGTGAAAGTAATCAACTACATTTGATTCTAAGAACATAAGTCTTAGTTCCAGATTCTTCACAACATAAGACTAATCAAATTATCCACTTCAAAACTCACTTTTCCCCATCTATAGAAAAAGAATTAGCTCAGAAAACTGTTTATAGAGATTTCAACAAAATTAATTTTTTAAAAAATACTCTCTTAAAAAGAAACACATCTGAGACTTTCAGATGGGAAAACAAACTTCCTTTAATCATGTCATGTGTTTCTTTTTGACTTGCTTTGGTAGGAGAGAAAAACAACATGGAACACTACTCACCTCTGTAAGAACTTAATGTTTTAAACATAAAAGAAATCAGTAATACTATAATTATATCTAGGAGTGCTGGTGACATAGTGCCTAAGGCATTTGACTGCTAACCAGAAGGTTGGTGGTTCAAACCCACCAGCCACTCTGGAGAAGGAAGACTGGGCAACTTACTTCCATAAAGATTTACCACCTCAGAAACCCAGAGGGGGTTGCTGTGAGTTGAAATTGACTTGATGGCAGTGAAGTTTTTTTATACTTATATCTAAAGAGAAAGTCTAGAAAGGTTGCTCAATTTTTACTCTTTGCTATAGCAAAGGAAACAGAATATCTAGAGTCAATGCTATTATATAAAAACTAAAAGTACCGAAGCAAAATTTGTTTCATGCTTACACAATGAATTAAAAAAATAACTTGTTGCAAACAGCATCTCCCACCTAAAATCAAGCCCTCACTCTATTTAAGTTGCCAAAATTGTCTTTAGGATTTCTAATCAGATTTTTAAGGGTTATCACAGCAGGAAATATAACCTAAATACAGGACCTTACAGATGTTCCTGAGCAGCTTCTGGAGGTATGATAATTTCTAGATCCTTACTAGATGAATCTATTCATTAATCTGTAGAAGTGATGGACACATTGACTGAAATAGTAAGAGTCTACAGGCACATTCAGCAGTAGAGAATCAAGATGGCATCGCCATAATTATACTTTACCTGACAGGGCCTGGCCCCTAAACTAGAACTGCAGATGTCACTGTCCTAAGTTGCATTTTTTATATGCCAGATCACAGCAACATAGTGCCTACGGCACTTGACTGCTAACCAGAAGGCTGGCGGTTCAAACTCACCAGCCACTCCTTGGACGGTAGGTTGGGCAATCTACTCCCGTACTGATACACCTCGCAAATCCAAGGAGGGGCCACTATGAGTCAGGTCTGACTCCACAGCACATAACAACAACAGATCATTCATGGTTCACTCTTAAAAAATTTCATATGCTTTAACATGTAAACCATTTGATGATATATCAGCTTCACGTATAATGAGAGCGTTACGTTATCATAACCTGAAAAAGGTGGCATGGCTCATTAAAAGCATTTCAAACTCTTGTCAAAGGATTTAAAGATGTAAACTGTGAAAGCAAACAATTTAACTTTCAAATGTCACAAGCTATTTCCATATAAAATAGAAATGGGAAAAAGGAAAATCAGATTTAATTTGTGAAAGAACAAAACATGAGATGTGTATAAAGATCAAAACTGGAAAAATGACAAACAGCAGCAATTAAGTACTATATTGGGGGAAAAGAATCTCCTAATAAGGACTGGCCTGGGGTCACCTGGAAAATTTAGCACCTAAAAATGGCAAACAATGGCTCTTCAAATTATTTCTGGAAGCTACATTCTTACTATAAAATAACATGTCCCTTCCATTCCTTGGCCATGTTTTGCCCCTATGATAGAGGAATTAGACTACACATATAATAAGAGTCTTCTGTCCTAAACTAATAAGTTCTGTCCTAAACTAAGTAGGTGTTACAGAAGACTACTGTTCATTAGAGGAACTTGGCCATCAGCATTCAGAGAACAGATTATCAAAGCACTCAATTTGGAAAGGCTACAGCCATGTCAACTTCACTAAAGAAACAGCTCATATTTATCTTCTATTTATAATCCTAATGAGCTTTGCTCTTTGGTATCAACAGATTCAGTGCTAAAGAGATGAAAACTGAAAATTATACATGTTTATAAAAGTCAAATCACTGAATCAAAATAAAACCAAACATTTATTAAGCACCTACTACGCATAAAGCATTGTCCTGGGCATTCTGTGAGCTACAGAGAAGTAAATGCCAACGACCCTGCCTAACTAGGTTAACATGTCCAAACTCCCACTCCTCCCCTCCGAATGTACACCTACCGCGTGCCTTCTCCAGCTCAGTAAATTGCAATTCCATCCTGCCATTTGCTTTGATCAGGACTCTTGGCTCTTTCTTTCCCCATCTAATCCATCAGAGTCAAGCCTTTCAGTCCTACCTTCTAACTACAGCCAGAACACAATCAGTTCTAACACCCTTCCTGTCTAGACTTCCTGCTTCCACCTTTGCCCCCTCATAATCACTTCTATGCTCAAAACCCTCCGTTTCCAAGCTCACTCCAATAGAAATTAAAGCTCTAGGCCTCACAAGGTCCCACATGACCTAGATCCCGTGCCCCGTCCAACCTCATCCTCTTCCTTCCTCTCATCCTTACTCATCCACTCATGTTCTCTCCCCACTTGCGCAACCCCACTTCACCCACACTGGCCATTTTACTGTTTCTCAAATACACCAAACATGTTTCTACTTCAAGGTCTTTGCACTTGAGGTCCTCTCTTCTAGAATGTTCCTTGCCAGACATCTACATTGCTAACTCCCTTGTCTCTTTCAAATCTTTGTTCAAATATCCTTTATATCAACTGAGCCTTCCTTGACCATGCTAAGATCTCAGCCCTTTCTCCTTGTCCATTTCCTATATCCCTGCCCTGATTTGTTTTTCTCCAAACATTTATCACCCACCACCTTTCATACTATATATTTTGTTGTTATTGATGTTATATATTTTAGCCATGGAAAATTATGTATTCTCTTTAAATAAGAAATATTCAAAAATAGCAAAAATTATAGATGATAATTTTCTGTGGGCCAGGAGACCTTCATGTTCAGGAACACAATCCATTAACTGAAACTCTTCCCCTTCTTCTGTGCCCCAGAGTTACCTTGAAACTCCCACTTGTCCTTTGCGGTTCCTAACTAAAAGGCATGATCAGATTGAGGTTTACGTGAAGATTCAGGCTGAAGAAAAGTTTTCTGACAACAGTGTGGAAAACAGCAGAGAAAAGGGGACCCAGCAAGGAATGTAGGGGGCCTGCATGGAACTCAAGCTATTCATCATTCACATATATATATATATATATATATATATATATATATATTTAAAAAAAAAAAAAACTCACTGCCATGGAGTCGAATTTGACTCATAGCGACCCCTCCTTGGGTTTCCGAGGCGGTATCACTATGGAAGTAGATTGCCCAACCTTCCTTCCGAGGAGTGGCTGATGGGTTTGAACCGCCAGCCTTCTGGTTAGCAGTCAAATGCCTTAGGCATGATGCCAGCAGAGCGCCCCAGTAAAATATATAAGACTCAACTGGCACAATAAAATACATAAAAATCTTGTTCCTCATCCTGCATTGGTGAGTAGCGACTGGGGTCCACTCAGGAAAGGATCAAAATTGGAGATCCTAATAGAGTGGGAGGAAAAACATGGAACAAAATCCAAAAACACAATAATGACCAAAATTACTGGTTGGATGGAGTCTGGTGAGACCCCCCAATTCTATGATCCTGTGATTCAATTTGGGCCTGGAGTAAAACTCACTCCCAGGGGCTGGCTCTCAGCCCAATAGTAAACAAGATGTACACACAGATCACTCAACCCAGGGTGAGGCACCCACATACTCTATGGAAATGCATCCCTTGGAGTAATTGACCATGGGGCACCAGAGGGGCAACACTGGCATGGAGGAAATGCAGGACACACAGGAGTGCATAACTATGAGGAGCACAGGGGTAGGTTTCTGGGCAGGGAGGTGAGGAGACTGGGTTAGGGTTGGGGATGGTAAATGGGGAGTGAAACTAAACGTACATGAAATGTTGAATGTAAAACAAATCTGCTTTGTAAACTTGCACCTAAAGCACAATAATAATTATAAGAAAAATAGCAGAAATTAATTCTGGTGCCAAGCAAACAGAAAAAAGTTAGCCTGAAGTCAGTGTAGGTCAAGTAGGCAAAGGCACCATGGGTCTCGAAGGCTACCAGGCTGCCTGCCCTTGAGTTATGTCCATCTGGGCCAGGGGCAAACCCCCTTGAGCGTGGTTGAGCGTTGCTGCATTGTTAAAGGGAAGAGGTTAGCGAGAATTTCTTTGAACTTTTAAAAATCACTAATTATGTTTTTGGGTACCCAGTGTTTCAGTGCTTTGTGGCAAAGCCCAAGTATCTGCCCCCTGGTTCAGACCCTGGGATGAACAGAAGTCCTCCTCGCAAGGTTCAAGTGCATCCTGCCTGCTGGTGGGAGGTGCCCTTTTCACGTTTTAACCCTCAGCTGTATGCTTCTGTCACCGCGGACACTCCTACTAGTTTGCCATATTCTCTGCACTTTTCCTGAAAACATTATTTACAGGCACTCTCCAAGCTCTGAACGAGATTCATTCCTAAATGTGTCTTTAAGCTGAATTTGCAGGTAAGTCAGGACAGACGCATACAGCTCTCAGCCCGACTTTATTGCAAGGTGAGACTGGAAGGCTTTTCAGTGATTTTGAAGCTGCACATGCATCTGGTGAGGGTGACTTTGATGAAGAATTTGTTGCCAGCAGGGTTGGTAGAATTTTTCAAGGTGAGAGTAAATTTATGTAACAATAAAGGGCAAGAACGAGTTGTCCATAAGTAACCTAGGGATTTACTGTACTCTTCTACCAAGTAGCCAAATGCCAGTTCTTGGAATACGTTCAATGATTTCAGTAAGTTTACTTCTACATTTCAAGGCCAGCCTATCTCCTTACAAAGGTTTAAATCTGTACTTACACATTTCACTTAAAACTTTTATACCCACCTCTTCCCTTGGAAAAGTCTCTCACATTGATTAATGGGGCCACCTCGCCAATTTCCAATTCCTCTTCACATTTCTTCTTTAGGACAGAACAGCTCAAATAAAGCAGTCCTTTTATTCTATTATTTTCTTCCCTGTAACAGTTCTTTTTAAATTTAGGGCAAAACAGACACAAAAAGGGGGAAACAAGGAAATATAAAACGAAAAGGCTATAATGTAACTCATGCTTTATTTAAATGTTAGGATCTATGCTAGAATTCTAACCATAAAGCATCTAGCTTTACAACCATATGTCTGTAGTGATACTGCCTCAGAAACCCAAGGAAGGGTCGCTGTGAGTCGGGTCTGACTTGATGGCACATGACAACAACAACATCACTATGGAAGTAGATTGCCCAATCTTTCTTTCAAGGAGTGGCTGATGGGTTTGAACCGCCAGCCTTCTGGTCAGCACTCAAATGCCTTAGGCACTACTCCATGACCACCATTCAGGGGGTTCCAAACACAAGGCTTTTCTGTCTCCCTTTTCTCTTCTCCCAGGCTAACATGTCTTCTGTCTCAATCCTCATACCATCACCATCAACTAGGAGATGAGGGATCTGCAAAGCCTGAGCTGGGGACACAGTATTGCTTCTGCTCAGGAGTGCTCTTTTCGCCCCAAGGCGCCTCTTTGTATCAACCACACAGACTCTTGAGCACAACTCGTGTTGGTGATAGCATTGGTCATATCTGGATACAAACTGTGCCCAGGGGAGGAAATTCCACATAGTTCACTTTGCTTTAAATTTTGACAGAGGTTTAAAATATTAATGAAGATTCTTTCAGGGAGCTCCGTGATAACAAACACCCCTTCCCAGCTCAAAAAGTACTCATCCACACTACCCCTTTTATTCCTCTCTCCCGAAGGAACTATTAGAAGTACAAAGATCTGAGCTATAAGTCTATGTGTGAATTCATTTGCCTTGCACTATCTCTTTCTTCAAGGAGCCCTGGTGACGCTGTTACAAAACTTGGCTGGTTAAAACACTTGGCTGCTAACCGAAAGGCGGCCTGTTTGAACCTACCAGTCATTCCATTGGAGAAAGTTGTGGGAGATGACTTCCATTAAGGATTCATAGTGTTGGAAACCCCATAGGGCAGTTCCACTCTGTCCTTACAGGGTCACTGTGAGTTGGAATTGACTAGGGCAGTGGGTTTGGTTAGAACTTTCTCCCCTAAAAGTAATATATGCTCCTTGTAAATAGATTCAAACCATGTCGAAATGTAGATAGACACACAAACAGGCAGACAGAGCAAGCAAGCTTCTTCAGTCCTATCCTTAAGAGATGACCAGTGCTACTAGTTTGGTGTACATCTTCAGGAATTTAAAAAATTCAAATCTAATTGTTAAGTGAAAAAAGCAAGGGGCAGATTCAGATGCACTGCACGTTACCATCTGTGCAAGAGAGGGAGGGAATATGGTTTCCCTCATGTGAAAAATAAAAACAATAAAACAAACAAATCTGTAGAAAACAAAGTTTATTAGTGGTTACCAGGGATGGAGGGAAGAGAAAAAGGGAAGTCACAGTTTAGGAAGCAGTGAGTTTCTGTTTATGGTGATGGGGAATTTGGCAATGGATACTGGTGATGGTTGAACACCATGATTAATGTAATAGATATTACTGCACTGTACACCTGAAAAATGTTGAATTGGCAAATGTCTTATAATTTTACAATAAAAAAAACACGTTTCTATTAAAACTCAAAAAGGAGGGAAGAAGATATATACATATTTCCAAATACACACACACACAGACACACACATCTTTGAGATCTTCATAAGAAACAATCAATACTGATTGCTTCCAGAGAAAAGAACCTTCTTAGCAGGAATGTGAAGTGTACTTATCACTGCATTTCCTTCCATGCCATCTGAATTCTGAACCATGTGAATATATTGTATATTCAAAAAATGAACTGTTTTTGTTGTTTTCAGGTACTGTCAAGTCTTCTCTGACTCATAGCCACCCTGTGCACAGCAGAACAAAACACTGCCCAGTCTTGTGCCAGTCTCACGATCTTTGCTATACTTGAGTCCCTCGTTGCAGTCACTGTGTCAATTCATCTCATTGAGGGCCTTCCCCTTCTTCATTGACCCTCCATTTTACCAAGCATAATATCCTTCTCCAGGGAATGGTTCCTTCTGACAACACGACCAAAGTAGGTGAGACAAAGTCTAGTCATTCTCGCATCCAAGGAGCATTCCATTTGCACTTCTTCCAGGACAGATTTATTGGTCCTTTTAGCAGACCATGGTACTCTTAACATTCTTCTCCAACATCACAACTTGAAAGCATCAACTCTTCTTTGGTCTTCCTTATTCACTGTCTGGCTCTCACATGCACATGAGGTGATTAAAAACACCATGGTTTGGGTTAGGTGCACCTTAGTCTTCAAGGAGATATCTTTGCTCTTCAGCACTTGAAAGAGGTCTTTTGAATCAGATCTGCCCAATGCAATACATTGTCTGATGTCTTGACTGCTGTTTCCATTGGTGTTGGGTGTAAAACCAAGTAATATGAAATCTTGGGCAACTTCAATCATTTCTCCATCCACCATGAAGCTGTTTATTGGACTAGTTGTGAGGATTTTTATTTTCTTTACATTGAGGTATAATTCATACTGCAGACTGTAGTCTTTAATCTTCATCAGTAAGTGCTTCAAGTCATTCTCAATTTCACAAGCAAAGTTGTGTCATCTGTGTAAAGCAGGTTGTTAATGAGTCTTCCTCCAATCTTGATGCCACATTCTTCATATAATCCTGATTCTCGGATTATTTGCTCAGCATACAAGCTGCATAAGTATGGTGAAAGGATACAACATTGATGCACACTCTTTTCTTGATTTTGAACCATGCAGCATCGCCTTAATCTGTTAGAATGACAGCCTCCTGATGTATGTACAGGTTCCTCATGAGTACAATCAAGTGTTCTGGAATTCACATTCTTCTCAATGTTATCCACAATTTGTTATGACCCACACATCAAGTGCTTTTGCATAGTCAATAAAACATAAGTTAACAGCTTTCTGGTATTCTTTGCCTTCAACTAAGATCCATCTGACATCAACAATGATATCTCTGGTTCCATGTCCTCTTCTGAATCCAGCTTGCATTTCTGGAAGCTGTCAATATACTGCTGCAACTGTTTTTGAATTATTTCAGTAAGATTTTACTTGCATGTGAAATTAATGATATTGTTCGATAATTTCCACATTCTGTGATATCTCCTTTCTTTGGAATGGGTATAAATCTGGATCTCTTCCAGTCATTTGGCCAGGTAGCTATCCTCCAAATCTCTTGTCATAACCGAATGAGTGCCTCCAGCATGGCATCCATTTATTGAAACATCTCAATGGGTATTTTGTCAATTCCTGAAGCCTGTTCTTTGCCAATTCCTTCAGTGCAACTTCAACTTCTTCCTTCAATAGCATTTGTTCTTGATCATATACCACGTCCTGAAATGGATGAACACCAACCAATGCTTTTTGGTATAGTGACTCTGTGTGTTCCTTCCATCTTCTTTTGATACTTCCTGACTCATTCAATACTTTGCCAATAGAATCTTGCAATATTGCAACTTGAGACTTAAATTTTTCCCTCGGTTCTTTCAGCTTGAAAAATGCCAAGCATGTTATTCCCTTTTGGTTTTCTAACTCCAGGTCTTTGCACAGTTCATTACAGTAATTGGCTTTGTCTGCTCGAGCTGCTCTTTGAAACCTTCTGTTCAGTTCTTTTACATTGTCCTTTCTTCCATTTGCTTTAGCTACTTTCCATTCAAGGGCAAGTTTCACAGTCTCTTCTGACATCCATTTTGGTCTTTTCTTCCTTTCTTGTCTTTTTAATGATCTCTTGCTCTCTTCATGGATGATGTTCTTGATGTCATCCCATAATTCCTCTGGTTTTTGGTCATTGGTGTTCAATGCATCAAATCTAGTCTTTAAATGGTCTTTAAATTCAGGAGGGATACTATCAAAGTCATATTTTGGCTCTTGTGGACTTGTTTTAATTGTCCTTAACTTCAACTTGAACATCATATGAGCAGTTGATGGTCTGTTCCACAATCAGCTCCTGGCCTGGTTTTGGCTGAAGATACTAAACTTCTCCATTGCCTCTTGGCACAGATGTAGTCAATCTGATACCCGTGTATTTCATCTGGTGAAGTGCATGTGTATAGTCATCGCTTATGTTGTTGAAAAAAAGGTATTTGCAATGAATAAGTCACTGTTGTTGTTGTTGTTGTTATGTGCCGTGGAGTCGGACCTGACTCATAGCGACCCCTCCTTGGGTTTCCGAGGCAGTATCACTACGGAAGTAGATTGCCCCATCTTCCTTCCGAGGAGTGGCTGGTGGGTTTGAACCGCCAGCCCTCTGGTTAGCAGTCAAGTGCCTTAGGCACTAAACTACTCTGGCAAAATTCTATCATGTGATCTCCAGTGTTATTTCTAACTCCAAGACCATATTTTCCAACTACCAGTAACTCTTCTTTGTTTCCAACTTCCACATTCCAGTCCCCAGTGATAATCAACACATCTTGATTGCATGTTTGGTCAATTTCAGACTGCAGAAGTTGGTAGAAATCTTCAATTTCCTCATCTTTGGCTTTGATGGTTGGTGCATAAATTTGAATAAATTAACTGTCTTCCTTGTAGGTGTACGGATATTATCCTATCACTGACAGTACTGTGCTTCAGGACAGATTTTGAAACACTGTGATGATGAATGCCACACCATTCCTCTTTAATTTGTCATTCCCAGCACAGTAGATGACATGATTGTCTGGTTCAAAATGGTCCGAACCAGTCCATTTCAGCTAACTAATGCCTAGGATGGGAGCTCTGGTAGCATAGTGGCTAAAGCATTTGACTGCTAACCAGAAGGCTGGCGGTTCAAACCCACCAGCCAGTCCTCGGAAGGAAGATGGCGCAATCTACTTCCATAGTGATACTGCCTTGGAAACCCAAGGTGGGGTCGCTATGAGTTGGGTCCAAATCGATGGCACATAACAGCAACAACAACAACAACAATGCCTAGGATATTGATCTTTATGTGTTCCATTTCATTTTTGACAACTTTCAATTTTTCTAGATTCATACTTCGTACATTCTATGTTCCAATTATTAATGGATGTTTGCACCTGTTTCTACTCATTTTGAGTCATGCCACATCACCCAATGGAGTTCCTGAAAGCTTTACTGTATCCATATTGTTAAGGTCGTCTCTACTCTGAGGAGTCAGCTCTTCCCAAATTTTGAGTGCCTTCTGACCAGAGGGGCTCATCTTCCAGCACCATATTGGACAATGTTTCAGGGCTCTTCATAAAGTTTTCCAGTAATATATCAGACAGTGTTTCACAGCTATTCATAAGGTGTTCACTGGCCAATTCTTTGAGAAGTGGATGGCCTCTTCCTTCTTCCAAAAAATTAACTATTTATACTAAATTTTAAAACAAAAGAAGTGTATTTAGTCACTAAGCCCAAAACAATATAACATATAAAGGATGCTCAATAAACACTGCAGAATCAATTAAAGGAATTTATGTATTTTAACATAATTGGAATTTTAATGCTCATATGAAACACACTATTTAAATAACCTACCTCATACACAATGACAACTACAAGCACAAGAGTAACAACAAACAATTATTGACATGGAAAGCATACAAAAGGTATAAAGTATGAGTGAAAGATGATTTTGGTATCATCCAGCAACTAGGCCTTTTGAACATTTTCATCCAAGGCTCCAACTGGCAGAGAGCAAACATAGCCCCCCAAAAGCCTGGATACAGGGGCAATCTGTCTCAAAACTGCCTGTAAATTTTGTGTTATAAGCTATAATATAGCCATGGTTGTATTAATATAAAAACACTGACTTTTTCCGAATCTCTGTTCATCATGTTATTTCACAGCTCTTAGTCAATCATCTTATCTGGGGGAATTTAAGTACCCTGATTTGAAAAGCACAGATTTTACTCAGATCATCAAATTTTATATAAACTGGGGATCATCAAAGTAAAATGCTTAACCAAAGTCAAACAGCATATACTGGCAAAGCTGAGATCAGGTTAGAGGGCAAAAGATTCATTGACATCTAGTGTTTTTGTCCATTCTCTGTTGACCCACCTCCACTCTGCAGTCACATAGTCAAATACTGGTTCCCCAAAAGAAAAGCACTCTGGTGTTTTATCTGAGGCTACAGGCCCAGATAAAACCACTCCTTACAAAACCACTCTTTGGAGGTGCCTCACCATAACTTGCTCACTCAGTTTAACTCCATGCCCATAAACTCCCAAACCAGCCCATACTTCATTAGAATTTCCATCAAGTCTTTTGGTTTTGTACACAAAACTGTTTCTAAGCACTTTAGAGACCATTTTGGCTGTACGACTTGCATATAACTAATGCACTATTCTACTGCTATTCATCAGGATTCAGTGCCCAATTTTTTCAAAAGTGGACAGTTTCTTCCTAGTCTATCTTAGTCTGGAAGCTCTGCTCAAATCTGTCCACCATGGATGAGCCTGCCAGTATTTTAAGTATCTGTGACATAGCTTTCAGCACCATAGCAAAACACAAGCCACCACAGTTCAACAAACTCACAGATGACAAATGGAGAAAAGACTGTATTTGCCAAGGATTTCATTTTACCTAGATTCACAATCAATGGCCATGGAAGTAGCAGTCAAGAAATCAAATGATGTGTTGTACTGGGCAAAAATGCTGCAAAGACATCCTTAAAGTGTTAAAGAGCAAAGATGTCACTTTGAAGACTAAGTTGTACCTGACCCAAAGCCATGGCATTTTCAATACACTCATATGCATGTGAAAGCTGGACAATGAATAAGGAAGATCAAGGAACTCTGGTAGCTTAGTGCTTGAGGCACTTGACTGCTAACCTGAAGGCTGGTGGTTCAAACCCACCAGCCACTCCTCGGAAGGAAGATGGGGCAATCTACTTCCATAGTGATAACTGCCTCAAAAACCCAAGGAGGGGTCGCTATGAGTCAGGTCCAACTCGATGGCACATAGCAACAACAACAACAACACAAGAAGAATTGAGGTATTTGAATTGTGGTGGTGGCAAAGAATACTGAAAATACCATAGACTGCCAGAAGAATAAAGAAATCTGTCCTGGAGGAAGTACAGCCGGAATGCTCCTTAGAAGCGAGAATGACCAGACTTCATCCCTCGCACTTTGGTCATGCTGTCAGAAAGGGCCAGTCCCTGGAGAAGGGTATCACGCTTGGTAAAGCAGAGGGCCAGCTAAAAGGGGAAGACCCTCAACCAGGTGGACTGACACAGTGGCTCCAAGGACAGGCTCCAGCACAGCAACGACTGTGAGGATTGCTGGAGACCCAGAAAAAGACCCCCAAAAGAACGTGATGGCAAGGCTCATGTTCTAATTACAGTTGAGAGAACTATGACTGAATGATTGCTTTAGGAGATGGCAAGGCCTCTCTTACGGTTGAATACTTGGCTTCTGCTTTGTGCTCCTGGGGCGAACATTGCCCCAGCAGAATGTTTGCTAACCTGTTTCCCTGGAATAACGTTTTTCCCAAAGAATAGTATACCTTAGAAACCATTCTTTAGAATCATGTACCTTAACAATCATGTTAGGTTTTAGAATGAGGTATCTTAGTGATTATTTGCTAATCCTGCAAGAGATGTTAACCTAATTAATTATCCAATACATTTGGACATGGGAAAATGCCTTTGGGTATGGGAAAGAGTAAAACTTTATAACTTTTAATTAATAACTGATTGTTATAAGGAAATACTTGATTTTACTGTAAAACAATATTTGATTGAATACTTGATTGTTTTAAAGAAATATCAAGAATAATGATGTAATCATACACTTATGTATAAATAAAGCAGAGAGGATACATCAGGGGTCGCTCTCGCAGAATATGCAGGGTGTCCGCCTGTCCCCCGTTCCTCTTAAATAATAAAAAAGAAAAGTATTAATCCTTTTGTGTTGCTTCATTTCGAGACCTGTGCAGTTTTGCCGGACACGGCAGAGGGTGCCGCAGGACTAGGCATCGTTTCATTCCATTACACATAAGGTCCCTGTGAATAGGAACCACTGTGCCACCAGGGCTCCCCTCAAGGCCAACTTTCTGCAAGTTTCATTACACCATTCACTATAACTTAGATTTGAGTCTACTTATTCTAAACATAATCTCACATAATAAATGCCTAGCTTTGAACCTACCTCTACAAATTAGGGACCACAACAATGTACTAATTACAGATCTATTATATTTACTTGTTAAAGCCAGAATCATGATTTAGCAATATTTGGTTAACCAATCATTTTGACTATTTTGTGTATCTGAAAATAGCACCATTTTTAAAAACATTCAGTAATATCCTTTTCCCCTGGTTTTGGCTGGTTTTCCCTCAACTTTTCCAAATCAACTTGATTAACAAGTTTCACATACTCTAACCTACTTTATATAAAAAGTACTTTGAATTTTTAAAAAGTAGGTAAAATATCTGCATTGAAATTATGTTTAACTCTTACTCAAAACATTTGGTACTTTAAGTATGTTTAAGGAGCTCTGGTAGCGTAGAGCCTAAGCATTTGACTGCTAAACCTACCAGCCACTCCTTGGAAGAAAAGTTGGGCAATCTACTTCGGTAGTGATACCGCCTTGGAAACCCAAGGAGAGGTCGCTATGAGTCGGGTCCAACTCGACGCTCGACAGCACATAACAACGAAGTACGTGTAACATCCTATGTCAAATGCACAAATCATGTTTTATGAAACATACCTGCAGCAGGCAAGACACTTCTGTAGGAAACCAATTTGAACTGATGAAAGAAAATAGAGCAACCTTGGAAGAAACAAAATACACAAATTTTAGACTGACAATATAATTTCCTGAATAAAGCATAAGCCCTGAATCATTCTATGATGCCCTTAGAGAATTTAAGGCAAGAGAGTGTTTACGTGTTAAGTATTATAAATATCTCTTTTGGAATTAACCACTTTGAAAGGAATTGGGCAACTTGCTCCTTGCATCAAAATTCCTATGGGATGCAGAAATCGCAGAACAATTTCTCTACTGGATCACAATATCTCTAGTCCTCAGGAACAATTTCAGACAGTTCAGTCTCAAATGAACCCCATATTATCACAGAAATAATTAGTGCCCCAAGATAATGGTCAAAGCCAGGGTACCGGTGGAGAGGTGGAAACCAACGTCATGGGGGAAAGATGGTGATATTAAATACCAAATGGCTCCAAGAAAGGATGCGGTAGTTGTGCTTGCTACCTTGGCCCTGACATGGAAGATGACACCAGGAAGCACAGTTTTCCCCAAGTGTCTTCAGGACCTTGTGAACCCAAAACCAAACCAAACTCACTGCCATTGAGTCAATTCTGACTCATAGTGACCCCCTGTGGGTTTCCGGGATGGTAAATCTTCATGGAAGCTAGATTGATCAGTTTTCCTTCTGCAGAGTGGCTGGTGAGTTTGAACCACCAACCTTCTGGTTAGCAGTCAAATGCCTTAGGCACTACTCCACCAGAGATCCTTGGACCTTGTCAAAGGTACTGTGCATTTCTCAAACATCAGACAGAGCAATGTTGAAGAAAAAGGCACATTCCAAGTAAAGTAAATTCCAAAGTAACTCAAAACATAAAGACATCTAGGCTAGGAGACAGAACTAAAATTAAGTAACCAATTATCCCCTTATCCTCCCCTTCTCTTTCTACTTAATTGAGTGGAGTTTAATACCTTCCCTTTCTCACATTGCCACAGTAGGAACTGAGTATGGTATCTTTAAAACTTTAAAAACTGTGAAATATTGTACAGATAGATTATTATTATACTCAAAGGATAGCAAGTTTATAAGGATGTGAGTCCTATTAATTTGCAATGCTGGCAATTTTCTGTCCAGGTAACTAAAGAAACAAAGCAGAATTTAGCCATATCCCTCTAAAACAAACAAACAAAAACTCCAAATCTATCGCCACAGAATGGATTCCGAATCATACTTACCCTACAGGTAGACCAGAACTGTCCTAGAGGGTTTCCAAGGTTGTAAATCTTTATGTAAACAGACTGCCACATCTTTCTCCCACAGAGCAGCTGGAGGGTTTGAACTAACGACCTTTTGGTTAGCAGCCAAGCACTCAACCTCTGTGCCACGAGGGCTCCCTTCAAGGCTCCCTTTCTGGGAGTTTAATAAATAACACAATTCATTATGACTTAGATTTGGGTCAACTTTTTCCTAAACATAACCTTATATAATAAATGGCTACCCTTGAACCTACCTCTATAAGTTAGGGGGGTGGTAGCCACATCTCCGGTTTCTACTAGTAACTGAACTCGAATGCCACAGCAGCACAGTTGTCCCCCGCAAGATCTCTGAAGGCCAGCAGATCAAGCAAAGGACAACATTACCAGAAAAGCATACTTTATAACATCACCAGGGCACAGTCCAAGAGTTACTTCAGTAACAAGAGAAAGAAAAGTCAACATACAGAAAGTAAATAGTTCAATAACCAAAAACAGAACAAAGTATTTGTATGAATCCTCCACAACACTCTGTAAAAAAAGAAAGAAAGAAAGAAAAAGTCAGGGAGAGGGAGAGAGAAGAATCGCAGAAACTCTTACTGGTTGCCAATGCTGGATGATAGGCATTAGATGCATGTTGCTGTTGCTGTTATGTGCCGTCAAGTCGGCCCCGACTCATAGCGACCCCTCCTTGGGTTTCCGAGGCAGTATCACTACGGAAGTAGGATTGCCCAACCTTCCTTCCGAGTAGTGGCTGGTGGGTTTGAACCGCCAGCCTTCTGGTTAGCAGGCAAGTGTCTTAACCACTATGCTACCAGAGCTCCCCATTAGATGCATAGGTGTGCCATATTATAACTGTCCCCTCACCATGTCCCTAGCTACTAATGGACATAGTAGCTACTAATGGACATAAAATTGAAGTATGTGCTTTGGGGGGGATGACTGGCCTCTGAAGAAGCCAGAACTGTTACACTACTTAATGGGGTGAAGTAGAAAAGGCAATTCTCTGTTGCCAGTAAATCTAGTCTACTCTGATCAGGTGCAAAAAATGATGTCCACTGCCTGCAGGGACTTTCCATTTCTATTACTCACCTTTACTTTTTTTACCCCCTGTGGCAGTGATGTTTGTGTGTCACCTTGGCTGAGCCTAGCTGAGCCTGGCTGAGTGGCTGGGCAGCTGGTAGTAGTTATTCCCCATGATGAGACTGGCAATCAACTCCATGGTGGGATCTACCACAAGCAGCTGAGTAGCTGCCTTTGGGTATGTGGTCTGCTTCCCATATATAAGCAGCACCTTTGGGAATGGTTTCTAGTTTATGGCATGCTTGGACCCTGCATGTAGCCATGTCATTGTTATGCCTGCCATACTCTGCCGACCTTAGGACTTACAATGGACTTCAATTAATGGCGTGCCGTGTGCTTTGATAACATTGGGACTGTATCTTTTTACTTGTCAACCTTGGGCTTTGCAGCCTCAGCAGCCAGTAGCTGTCTGAGCAAAGAAAAATCTCTAGCTTCAGTGGGCCGGGAGCTGGAGGCAGAGCTGAAGGTCAAGGTTGAGGGGCTTTCACCCAGCCCCTAGAGCCTGGCACTTTGCACTTGAACTTAAAGCTTCCAAACTGCAAGAGAAGAAACTCCTGTTTGTGAAGGCCATCCCATTTGTGGTATATTCCTGTCAGAGCTGCACTAGGTAACCAGAACACCCCCTTTCATTACCATTTACCCCACCTATTCTCTGCACATGCCATTTAGCATGTAGACATAGTTGTTCAATTAGTGTTTAATCCTGGAGGGCAGGAACTCATACATCTTCCTCTCAAGATGTGAACTGAGGCATGCATGGATGTAATCCAACCCTGTGGATGGGAGACTAACTTCATTTATTCAATCTATTTTTTGTGTTTTTACAAATTGGCATAAGATTTTTTTAAGGCCATAATTTAATGTGATATGTACCAAATTTATTTTTTTTAAATTATATGTATGAATATAGAATCGTTCTTAAAATTATATATGCATATATTGTGTATGCATGTGTTGTTGGTATACACGCATGTATGTATATGTTATATGTATACACACATGTATATACCAATAATACATGCATAAAGAACCAGGAAAGGAAAAAAAAAAAAAAAAAGCACTGGGGAGGAAAAAAAAGCACCAAAAACTGTAAGCTGGGTGGTGGGATGAAAGGAAAGGTTATAGACTAATAAAGCAGCTGACTCCACACACTAAGAAGAAGCTGATGTTCATACACAAGGCCTGCCTTCCTCCGAGCAGCTCTTTCTGCCAAGTCTCATGCATCCACCAACATCTACTGGTGCCAGTTTTTTCATTATCTACCTGTGGGGACCTGACACTAACAGTGCAGCCAAATATTTCCCTCTTGATACTCTCCAGTCGGTGGTGCTTTGACCACTACCCTTTTCCTCAAAGAAAAAATATGCAGTTTCTCTGCCTAATGGGACTGTTGTTGTTGTTATTATGTGCCACTGAGTCGAGTATGACTCAAAACGACCTCTCCTTTGGGTGTCCAAGGCGATATCACTATGGAAGTAGATTGTCCAACCTTCCTTCTGAGGAGTGGCTGGTGGATTTGAACCAGCAGCCTTCTGGTTAGCAGTCAAGTGTCTTAGGCACTATGCTACCAGAGCTAAAGGGACTAGGTCAAGTAAACAGTATTTAGAAGACCAAAGATCACACCCTGACACATAAAAATGTTTTACATTATAATGAAAATAAAAATCAAAAGAAGCCAAAATCACTGCATGGCATGTTGGGAAGATACAGACTAAAGCTTTGCTCTGTATTTTCTTCCCAGCTCCGCATTTCCTGTCTAGCTTCAGAGGCAGAGAGGATGGCCAGGAAATATCTGTGAGACTTCACAATGGCAGATAAGGAGGCAGGTCAAGAAATAAGGCACCCTCCCCCAGAAATTACAATTGATAAGGGCTCAAGGCCAATTACCAACGATATCTACAGAGACCTTGGACCTTGTCTGATACCTGCCTCTCAAAATAAAGTCTTGGCAAATGTTTTTATATTAATTTGTGTTACCTGCATCTGGCTAACACTGGCTAAGCAGATAACTTAAAAGATTTTTGCAAGTGAGATGTTAAAAGTCCAATTCCAAACCGAAGGGATTCCTTTGATCTTTAAAGTCCTAGGGACACTGTCCTCAGTTCACCTTCCTAGAGCAAGGTACTCACTACCCAAATGTTCAGACTGCACTGTTGACCTTTGCCACCTGAGCCATGTAATCCTATCTCTAAGTAGCTACAACAAAAGGAGGGGAAAAACGACCATGTAAGCCAAGGAACCTCCCAACTGAAGGGAAAATTATTTACATCTCATCCTGACATCTTTCTCCTCCGACTTTTTAAGACGCTTACTTTTCTTAAAAACTAGTCTGTATGTATAATGTACATCTTGAGGTATTTTCCATTTTGACTTGGCCATTAGGATCCCTGAACAAAATGTGAAAGCCAAATTCAGCAAGTGTACTGAACCTAAAGGTTCAGTGTTGATACCTAACGATTCACATAATTTTTTCTACCACAGAATCTTCATCACTAGCCTAAAGAATCTGACTTCAGAAAACAAGAGGCACAGGTAATGATACAACGATGATTTCCCCTGACAGTTAAGTTGCATTCTGTACCATATTTTGACACTTCAGGTGTTCTGGTTACCTATTGCTGCTCTGACAAGAATATGCCACAAATGGGATGGCCTAAACAAACAGGAGTTTATTCTCTCACAGTTTGGAGGCTTTAAGTCCAAGTTCAAAGTGCCAGGCTCTAAGAGCTGGGTGAAAGCCCCTCGACCTTGGGCTTCAGCTCTGCCTCTTGTTTCCAGCCCACTGGAGCTAGAGGCATCTCTTCACTCAGGCAGCTACTGGCTGTTGAGGCTGATAACCCCAAGGTTGATAAATAAAATGTCACAGTCTCAATGTTACCAAACCACACAGCAGGCCATTAATTCAAGTCCATTGTAAGTCCCAAGGTTGGCAGAGCATGGCAGGCTGCTGAACGATGACAGGGCTACATGCAGAGTCCAAGTATGTCGTAAGCTAGAGACTATCCCCAAGGCTTCTCCTTATATACAGGAAGCAGACCACATCCCAAAGGCAGCTACTCAGCTGCTTGTGATAGATCTCATCATGGGAAATAACTACCACCAGCTGGCCCAGCCACTCAACCAGGCCCAGCCAAGTTGACATACAAATTTAACTACTGCAACAGGAAAGAATTTGAGTTTGTTCAAGAATCACACCTACCTGCAAACCCATCTGCCATTCAACTATCCTTAACTGTCAATATTGTGGGTTTTTGCAGAAGGTGTCTGGTGCCAGGCACCATAAAATGGAAATCAAAATAAATCTGAGGTTACATAAAATAAGTATGTCAAGTGTTCTTACAGCTGCTTATGTCTTCTGCTTTAAGTCATCTCTAACAATTTCAAGAGCAGGAAAACAAGTTTGACTACAATTTTCAGGCTATTAAGACACACTGTAAATTGATTTTTCCAGGTGTGGTAGTTAAGGTTATGTGTCAACTTGGCTGGTCCTGGTTATGAGTGGCTGGGCAGCTGGTTGTAGTCATTTCCCATTATGAGACTGGTAATCAACTCCATAATGGAATCTGCTGTGAGCAGCTAAGTAGATGCTTTAGGGATGTAGTTTGCTTCCTGTATGTAAGGAAAAGCTTTGAGAAAGGTCTGTGAGCTTCTTGGCACATTTGGATCCTGCACTTGGCCAAGTCATCAGTGAGTGGTCTGCCATGTTGCCTGCCAATCTTGGGACTGTTTCTGGATATGACCTAGTGACCTGCCATGTTGCTTGACAATCTTGGGATTTTGCCATTTTACTTGCTAACCTTGGGCTTGACAGCCTCAACAGCCAGCAGCTGTCTGAGTTAAGAGACACTTCCAGCTACACTGGTCCGGAAGCAAAGCAGAGCTGAAGACCAAGGTCGCAGGGCCTTCACCCAGGCCCCAAAGTTGGCACTTTGAACTCAGACTTCCAGCCTCCAAAACTGTAAGAGAAAAAAATCTCTGTTTGTAAAAAGTCACCCACTTCTGGTATGTCTGTTATAGTATCACTAGAGGACCAAAACACCAGGTGTTGGCTTTTCATTCAACATCAAGTTATTTATCAACTAATAACTGCTTTGAGTCTTCTTTTGTTTGACTAGAAAGCAAAAATGCTAAAATCAGGGGCTGCTTCTGACAGGTAAGTCAAATAATAAATCAAATTAGCAAGCTGCTATACCACTTGTGAATCAGTTAAGTATACAGAATAACAATGTCATCTACACAGACTCCTTTTGGTTTTTACAAAATAGGAAGAACTTGGTTTAGAAGCTTTCTGGTAGAAACTCAAAGTATTTTGCTTCACATCTAGTAAGTGTGTGAAATATGAATTGATTCCTTTATCCAGAGATAACAAGCCCTGGGGTGATGCCAGAATCCATCCTCTGCTCTATCTAGCCATACAACCACTTTTCTGTGATGTGAGTAGATGCAAAACACAACTTCATGGGCTACTGTTATGATTAGAATATAGAATTTTTAGAATTCCAGATATAATTCATAGTAAAAACCAAATTAAACAGTTGGGGTCCCTGAGCTAGCCTCTAAAAATTAGCTCATTTATACATCAAGGACCAGGTATAACATTGTATTACAGTTGAAATTCTCTCATCTGATCTATACTTAAAACTCAGAATGAATAAATTACACCCTCACTAAAACACTCTGATGCATGTGGATGACTAAACAACTGCTCATAGACATTAGCATTAACTAATAAACCTGGCAGCTCTCTTCCCACAGGCTGACATACAAGTTTTGGTTGTATTTGTGTCCAGATCTATTCATAGGTTGTACTTGTTTTAGGTATTACATAATTTAATTAAATATTAAGTAATCACTGAAGTTTCAGTCTGAAAACAAAACGAGCTACTGTTTCTATAATACTAAACTGAATGCCTTAGAAAGACTTGTTAAAGGTAAGCAGCTAAAAAAGATGGTTGCAAAAATATGTGTGGTTGATGTGGACTTGGGACCATGGTTGCAGGGGGCATCAAGTTCCACTGGCATAACATACTACACAAAAACATTGTTCCACGTCCTACTTTGGTGAATAGTGACTGGGATCTTAAAAGCTTGCAAGCAGCCATCTAGACGCAATAATGGGTCTCTCCTTGTCCAGAGCAAAGAAGAATGAAGAAAACCAAAGATGCATGGAAACAATTAGTCTAAGGGACTGGTACACCATGCGATCCTCAGCCTATATGACTATGAGACCACAAGAACTAGATGGTGCCCAGCTATCACTGTCAACCACTCAGAGGGGGATCTATGTAAGAGATCAGGGATAAAGTGGAAGAACAATGTGGAACAAAACTCAAAATCAAAAAAAAAAGACCAGGTTTGCTGGTCTGATAGAGCCTGGTGGAACCCCTGAGTCTGGCCCCTAGCTGCCCCACAAAAGACAGGCATATGAGCTGAACATTTACATTAGGTAGGCACACTTCTTGGAGAGATCAATCATGGGAGAATAGAAGGGCTGTGTATGCACAGGGAGACAGGTTGGGGGGCAGTAGTGCATGGAGGGAAGGACACAGGGAAGAGGTGGCTATGGGGAGGAAGTGGGAGGAGAGCTGTTGCAACGTGGGAGATTACAGTCAATGTCATGACACAAAGAGTATGTGAACTGCTGTATGGAAGATGAATTTGCTTTGTAAACTTTCCCCAAAATCACAATAAAAATTTTAAAAAAAATATGGCCTTGAGACAGGACAAAGACAACAAAGCTCTACCCAACAGAAGATTATTAACTAACAAACACAAAATAAATGACAGAAATGAGAAAGGCGTCATTTTGCAATCACCATAGCAGTAACTGATTCAGGCAAGGATCATCAGTTAGATGCTCTCCACTGGATGAACAGTAGAGTCACATAGTCTCAAAATGTGACTCCACAATTATGTATTAAATATAAAGGGGAAAGGAGCTTGTAAAAATGAAGAAACCTGAAGAACACCAGTTTATGAAGTGATAAAACTGGACATCATCAACAATGGGACCGAATGATATCAGGTACTTTCTGGTATGGTGCACTGAGAAAGACACAGCATTACCTGTCAGAAACATTCCATCTGAATCTAATAATGACCAAATGATCAAAACCAAGTTGAGGGACAACCTTAAAAAAAAAAACAGCCTGGATTTTTTTTTTTTTTTTTTAATTTTATTGTGATTTGGGTAAAGGTTTACAGAGCAAAATCATCTTCCATACAGCAGTTCACATATACTTTGTGTCTCATGACATTGACTGTAATATCCCACATTGCAACAGCTCCCCTCCCACTTCCTCCCCATAGCCACCTTTTCCTTGGTTCCTTCCCTCCCATGCACTCCTACCCCCCCAGCTGTCTCGCTGCATATACCACCCTTCTATTCTCACATGACTGATCTCTCCAGCGAGTATATCTACCTAATGTAAATGTCCAGCTCATATGCCTGTCTTTTGTTTGCCAGCCTGGATTTTTTAAAATGTGTCATGGAATAAACACATAGTCATGAGACTGTTCTACATTAAAGGAAAGTAAAATACATGAAAACAAAATGCAATTGATTAGATTTTTGGATTTTAAAAAACAGATGAAGGACATTAGTAGGACAATTGGAGGAATTTGAATATGGACCGTCTATTACATAATCCCAAAAAACTCTCACTGCTATCAAGTCGGATACAACCCATAGGCGACCCCTTCTTGGGTTTCTGAGGCAGTATCATTACAAAAGTAGATTGCCCTACCTTCCTTCCAAGGAGCAGCTGGTGGGTTTGAAGTACCAGCCTTCTGGTTAGCAGTCAAATGCCTCAGGCACTACACCACCAGAGCTCCCATATTACATAATATTGTTGTTGTTGTTATGTGCCTTCGAGTCAGACCTGACTCATAGCAACCCCTCCTTGGGTTTCTGAGGCAGTATCACTACAGAAGTATATTGCCCCATCTTCCTTCCGAGGAATGGCTAGTGGGTTTGAACCGCCCGCCAGCCTTCTGGTTAGCAGTCAAGTGCTTTAGCCATTATGCTACCAGAGCTCCTATATTACATAATAGTGTTATATTAATACTAAACTCTTTATGCATGATGATTTTACTGCGGTGATACAGGATAATGTCTTTGTTCTTAGGATTTTGATGCTGCAGTATTTAGAAATGCCATGATGTTTGCAATTTATCTCGATTCAGAAAAAAAAAAAGTCATATCCAATTGATGTAGACAATACAGGGTTATACCTTGTAGTGCCTTGAACATTCTGTAACTGATGTTCATTAGACATAAAAGAATGAATGAAGGACCTAATAAATTGTGTTGTTGTTGTTATTATGTGCCATGGAGTCAGACCCGACTCATAGCAACCCCTCCTTGGGTTTCCGAGGCAGTATCACTACGAAAGTAGATTGCCCAACCTTCCTTCTGAGGAGTGGCTGGTGGGTTTGAACTGCCAGCCTTTTGGTTAGCAGTCAAATGCCTCAGGCATTATGCTACCATAGCTCCCAAATAAATTGTAATAATAATAATAATAATAATAATAAAGATGTGGTTGAGATCTCTCTAAAGTTTTTGGGGAAAAAAAATACTTACAATGTAGAAAGACTCTACTGAACTTCTATTAAAGGTGATGGAAAAACTCAAGAATGGTGATTGCCGAATAATATGATGAACTTAATGCCACTGAACTGTACATGTGAAGACTGTTGAAATGGCAAATTGTAACCTATATTCCACCATAGGAAAAAAAACGTGGAAGGCCTCCATACAGCACTGCTTTGAAGTGAGGATGTTCTAGCATCACTTAATGCCTGGGCTTTGTCACTAAAGACTGGCAAATTCTGAATATTTGTATTTCTAAATTTAATAATATGTTTATGGTATGAATGTATCATTTTTAAGTACTTCTACCTTTAACTCCCTGATTAATCATCCAACTATGGGTTCTCTGTTGAATTAGACAAGAGGGCTCTCTCCATGGAACTACATCATGGTTTAGACCCTCCCACTATGGTGTAGTGCCTAAGGCATGTGACTGTTCAAACCCACCAGCCACTCCTCGGAAGGAAGGTTGGGCAATCTACTCCCATAGTGATACTGCCTTGGAAACCCAAGAGGGGTTGCTATGAGTCAGAGCCGACTCGATGGCAGTGAGATTGGCTTTTTTTTTTTTTTAAAAAACTGTATTTTATTTCTCTCCTTGATAAAGAACTTTAAAATAATTGAAAGAGTAGAAGTTTGCTTTGGATGTAATTCAGCACCCCATCTCCTAACTTCAGTGGCCATCTCCCTCAAGAGCCTGAGCTTTCATACATCCCTTGGAGTGGGGCTCCGAGCCCTACCCCTCAGATGGCCTAAGCTTAAACACAACCTCTCTCCTCTCTTTCTTATTTATTACCCCATTATCTTGAGTCCAAGTATTCCCAGCTAGGAGTTGAGCAAAGCAAGGCAAAGGTCAATTCACATTATAGGGTTTATTTCTCTTCACTAGGATGTTTGCCTTTCAGAAGGTGTATGTTCATCGGTCTTCAAGTGGTAGCAGTCCAGGAGTATATACAGAAAAAGTGGTACAATTTAGGCCTCTGGCAGGGGAGCTATTTTGGAATCAGGAATAGTAAGGAACAGGGCAATCTACTACAAAGTAGAAAGAACTAGATCTTAACTCCACCTGTGACTTTTAGAAAGTAATGACCTTTCCAAAAGGTCTATGAAATATGGTTACTACCATTTACCTCATAAAATTAAATGAAATAAAGAGCTACAAAGCACCTAATACAATCCAGGCACATAGTGGGTGCTTCATCAATCATGACTGCTTTGGGAATTTACCTTTATCCCACTCCACTCCCAAAAAGGAATTCTTTTTCTCAACATTTTCCCTCCTCCAACTTCCGAACCTGAAGATTCTCTTAAAAGCAGCTGGGTCCCCATCTCTCACTGGCTCTCAGAAGTAGCAGCCAGAAGGGCTCTGGTACCAGGAAATGTATATGGGTCAAAGTCTATGTCCTGTTACTCCTCAGCATAGTGGTGGGAGCGTAGAAAGTGCAGGGTGCTCAAAATATGAGCATCAGCTGGTTGACTTATATTATCAAATTTACTCAAAATCAATTCATACTAAGATCAACAGCAAAAAAGTCAGTTTATTCTTTTTTCTATCAATACACCCAATCTATTCTCTTCAAGTGATTCACCAGCTAAGATCCCTGATGTGGTTGCTAGATTTAGAGATCCAACTTGTACAGTCTTTGCAAAAACAGCAGACTACTTCCCTTCCTCGGCTGGTTCACTCCTTATCTAGACTGAGCACTCATTTGGTGTGGGCCACTTGGGGTTAGTTAGCAGGATACATGTTTATACTGCCATTCTCCAATCCAAGAGAGGTATCTTGATTACATACATGCACGATAAAGGAAGATGAAGATGTTGAAGAACATGGGTAAGAGTAAGTCTGGTTGTCCTGATCTGGTTCTTAAATAGAAAGGAGAGAGGTATGACACAAAACCATAGCAGAAAGGGGGTAGGCAGAATACAGCCAATTTATTATTTCAACATCCTGGGATGCCATACACATCTGGTTACAGCTCATCCATCTTCCGTGATAAAGAAAACCAATTTTTTAAAGTTCTGAAGACCAAAGTGTCTGGGTTTAGTTAGACGTCTTCATTTCATTCCTTCTGTGCACATAAGCTATCTTTCCTGGATAAGCATCAGCTGTCAAACCAGTTGAGGAAGCTGCCTTTCCCATTTGACCAAGGTAATTTGCAAAAGCTGTTACCTAGACAACCATTCAGGTTCCATAGGTATTTATGATAAATCTGTTATTTTCCCCAAAGAAGAAAAACTTTTGCCCTCCCTACTTCCTTAGTGATGCCACCTAGGAAACCCAAGGAGAGGTTGCTATGAGGTGGATCTGCCTCCATGGCAGTGTGTTGCATTTAAGTGCTAACTAGGAGCTCTGGTGTGCTAACTTCTGATTCATAAAGAAGCTACTAAAGACAGGTGAGTTATGGGGCCCAGGAGATAATGATGGTGACAGAATCTGCTTCAAAGTGAACTACGGTGTTAAACTGGTTCATTTCTTCTAGCATGGGACTTGAGAATACCTTCTGCTTACTAGATACATTTCAAAAGGCTACCCACAAACATCTTTGAAGACATATTTCCATCCCTTGGCTATGTGCTTTGGTGTGGTAACAAGTACTTTAAAAAAACAAACTCACTGCTGTGGAGTCAATCCCGACTCATAGTGACCCCTCCTTGGGTTTTTGAGGCAGTATCTGTACGGAAGTAGATGTCCAGTCTTCCTTCTGAGGAGTGCTGGAGGTTCAAACCCACCACTTTAGGTATAGTTTAATATTCTGCATTTTTTTTCTTATTAATAAAAGAGGCAGCTTTTTGGTTATTTTTCTACTCTCTCTGAGCTTCTTAAAACATACAAGTCTTTGGAAAATAGTAATTATCCACTTACAATGATAATTAAAATAAATATGCACTTGCTTGAAATGCAAATCCCAAAGCAGAACATATGAAAATAGACTTGCATTCTCTTGGAGTGTCACAACGAGGACCTGGCCTAGCTGCTTCAGTCACAAGGAGCAAGCTGTGAGGAGCCGCACTATTCACTGCTAGTCGCAATGAGTTAGTTTATCCCTCAATCCCAAACCTTTACTGAATGGATTAACAGAAAAGCCAAGATGATGATTCTGAAGTGAGGAACGGAGTACAAGCCCTACCTGGTATCTGTAGACGACTATACGAACTTGCAAACTTGAGGCTTGCAAATACAGAAGAACGCACAGCTGGTGCATTGTCTGGACATCTGGGTGAAGCTTTAATAAGGTATAATAACGTCCATTATTTCCAAGGTGTTACAGTGTTGAAGAAGAGGAAGATGAGGAAGTGAAAGAATAGCATCTTTTATGGGAGATTTTTAAAATATATATATTTCTAGACAATAAAGATTTGTTTTTCAAAAAAAAAAAAAAACCAAACCAGACTCTGAATGGCTCTCCAATGCAGGGAATAGGTATCTAAAATAATTGTAGAAAACATCAGATGATTTCAAAACCTCTTATCATCATCAAATACTGAAATATTAAAATGAATTATCCTGAATTTACAAAATTATCAGCTATTAATTCAAAAGGGTTTATAAAGGCAATAAAATAAAAATCCTTTAAAACATTTAATTAAATTTTAATTCGTTTAAACCACAGAGTGGTTCAGTCCAAATGAGTTATGTTGCACAACTTTTCTAAGCAACTTGAAGCTCAATTATGCCCAAAACAGGTTTGGGGTGTCATGACTGGAGGTGTCTAGTGTTACTTCTCATAGGGTGAGGCCCTGGTGAATACTTGTTGTTTTGATAGCGTGTCTTCTCCTGTGAAACCAATGCTTATTCAGTTCTCAAGCTGAGCCAAGAGCCCCAGTTACTATCAAGTCACCACATGAAGAAATTAACTGAACCAGCTAAAAACCATTCGTCAGTTTCACTTCTGAAATGAGACAAGGGTTACTGAAGAAGCCTCACAACCCAAGACATCATCTGCAACTGTGAAATGGTAGACTTTAAAAATATATATATATTCAGGATAGTACTGACCTTTAATATAATGAATAATTTGGAATCATATGTTTTTATATTCTTTCTAAATGTCTATACTTTCTCTTTTTTTAATGAATTTTATTGAAATACAATTTATGTACAGTGTTTGTACACAAAACTAATGTTACACGGGTCAATGTTCCCC
>NW_006921705.1:5978481-6007669 GCF_000298275.1 Orycteropus afer afer
AGGATTGCCCAACCTTCCTTCCGAGGAGTGGCTGGTGGGTTTGAACAGCCAGCCGTCTGGTTAGCAGGCAAGTGTCTTAGCCACTATGCTACCAGAGCTAATATTTGTGCTGGTCCTCTTCTTTATTTTGATGTGAAGGTTCATCGTTTTTCTTTGAGGTTACCCTGTGATTTGTAATTTTCTTCCCAAGCTTAGCATGGTCTATTCTATCTTGTAGTTGTCTTGACTTCCCTACCATTTAGAAGTTCTGTAACTACGCAATTATTTTCCCTCTTTTTGGTTTGTAGCTGTCCTTATCTGCCAATTGATGTCTCTGGTTCCCTGTTTACAATCGTGTGGGCTTACTTACTTTGGATACTTCTATAACTGGGTTGATTTCTGGGTTATGTCATCACGTGTGTTAATGGTCATTTGTTGTTTGCTGTTGTTGGTTCCCTGTCCAAAGGACTCCCTTTAGCATCTCTTGTAAGGTTGGTTTGGTTTTAACAAATTCCCATAATTTCTGCTTATCTATAAATGGCCTAATTTCACCATCGATGGTGTAGTAAATCACACAGTGTGGCTTTTCTAGCTGTAAGTCTTTGTAAACTCCATGGTGGAATTTGCCATGAGCAACTGAGCATCTCCTTACTGTTAAAGTTATCCACCTAGGGTATTTCTGTTGAGCATGGCACAAAGCAATCTTCTGGGAAGTTCTCTTTCTCTCAGGTGTATAAAATTCTGATGTTGGGATTGGTTACTTGGGCCACTCTGCCAGGCTCAAAAGGAGCCCTCCTAGAGCCAGAAGGAATTTCTCACTGCAAGCTGGGAGACATGAGAGACAAGCACTGCTGAGAGAGACACCGAGAGAAATGCACTGCTGGGAGACTGAGAGAGACAGTTGGATGAGAGACAGAGGCTGAAAGAGACTGAGTGTGTTCCTGAACTTGAATTGTAGCCTGTTGCTTCCCTAACAAACCTCATAATCTGTGAGTTCTGTGTGGCCACTGCAGCGAATTACTAAACCCTGTAGAGGGGTAGTGGGTGCTGTGGGAGGAATGGTTGGTGTCAAGGTTTATGAAAGGGCTGGAGGGAGGCAGCATGTCTGGCCTTGCAGGAATAGGCCTTGGGCTACTGATGGTGATTTTGTCTTCCTCTTATGGAGTTAGAGGAGGTCAGAAGATGAGGCCTCCCTGCCCCTTTGGCAGTTGGTGTCAGAGGCTGTGGGATTTGCTGCACTGGCTCCAGACTCATAGAAGCATGAGACTTTGTACAAGTAGGAAGGGGCCTGGGAAGTGAAATTTTGGATTATTAGGTGGTTACTTTGGTTGGTGTTATCTATTGAAGGAGATGATTGATCCAGAGGCTAGGGCTTTTGATTGTTGTTGTTGTTATGTGCCGTTGAGTCGGCCCCGACTCATAGCGACCCCTCCTTGGGTTTCCGAGGCAGTATCACTACGGAAGTAGGATTGCCCAACCTTCCTTCCGAGGAGTGGCTGGTGGGTTTGAACCGCCAGCCGTCTGGTTAGCAGGCAAGTGTCTTAGCCACTATGCTACCAGAGCTCCCAAAGGCTGAAGGCTGTATACATAGAATGGGAAGGTAATGAAGTGAAGAGATGAACCTGGCATGTCTTAAAAAGGATTATGTGTTTATCTGAATGTGCTATGGCTATTGAATGTTCTCTTACCAGCTTGTACATTAGAAATGATTATGGGGTGTGGATAACAGAGAGCATGTAAGTCCACCTTCAGCCAATACTTGATTGGATATGTTAAAAGGGGAAATCCAACTTGCTCAGAAAAAACGGCTTTTGTTTCAAACCCTGGGTGTAGAGTATGGCGGCTTAGGTAGAAAACCTGAGCCCCACCCAGAACTACTGAGGGAACAGAAGATTTGCATTTGAAGAAAGGACTTGAAGAGAAAGAGAAAAAGAAAAAAAAAAGGCCATTTGGCTTTTTGAATTCCGAGCTAGCAGGTAGGTTTTGGGTGCATCGAGGCAGGAAAGTCATGATCCATGAGAGAAACCCCTTCCAGGACTGAAAGTTAAAGGAAGCCAGTGAGTAGTAGGCTTGTATGCTGCTCGCTTGTGACCACCTGGGTCCGTCCACCTGAATGGAAATGAGGGAAGAGCAGCAATGAAGAAACGGGCTGACTTTGGTACTCTTTGACTTATGCCACGGAGGCTGGGGATGAGAGGAAGGACTGGCTGGTCTGAAGTGCAAGGAGTTGTGAGCCTACAGGCATTCAAACAGTCCCTGAGGACTGAGGATGTGAGAGGAAGGGCTGGCGGGTCTAAAGTAAAGGGAGGAATGTGACTCCCAAACTTGGCAGCTGGAACCCATGACCTAGCTGGGATGGCTAGGGCTGAGCTGACCAGAACCTGACCAAACAAAGAGTAAGATGTTTGTCAATGAGGTGGTGTTAAGTTGCTGCACTTTGATGGCTTGTGCTAAGCTGGACTTTGCTTGTTTATGGATGCAGATGCCTGAAGTTTCCAAGCCAAAAAAAAAGGTTCTTCAGTGAAAAAAGAACATGCTTGTCTCCTTAGAGTACTGGTTTGATCGGGATGGGCAAATTAGAAATTGGCTATCTAAAATTGGGGAAGATAAAGGCATGTAGTGGCTAGCTTACACACTTTCATGGGTGTGGTTATTCTAAACCTGATGGTAAAAGGGATGTTAACTTTTGAAGTATAAAAGCAATGATGGCTAGAAAAGCCAGTGGATGTAAATCACATAGTGTGGCTCTTCTAGCCATACGTCTTTGTAAGCTACACGGTGGAATTTGCCATGAGCAACTGAGTAGCTCCTGATTGTTAAAGTTATCCACCTGGGGTATTTCTGTTGTGAGTGGCAGAAGAAATCAATCTTCTGGGAAGTTCTCTCTCTCTCAGGTGTATAGAATTCTGATGTTGGGATTGGTTAGTTTGGCCACTCTGCCAGGCTCAAAAGGAGCCCTCGAGGCAGAAGGAATCACTCATTGCTGGCTGAGTGACGCAAAAGACATGCATTGCTGAGAGAGAGACACTGAGAGACATGCACTGCTGGGAGAAAGACTGTCAGCTGAGAGATAGAGGGCTGAAAGAGACTGAGTGTGTTCCTGAACTTGAATTGTAGCCTGTTGCTTCCCTAGTAAACCCCATAATCTTTGAGTTCTGTGTGGCCACTGCGAATTATTGAACCCAGCAGAGAGGTGGTGGGTGCTGTGGGAGGAACAGTTGGTGTCAGGGTTGATGAAAGGGCTGGAGGGACAGCATGTCTGGCCTTGCAGGAACAGGCAGTGGGGTACTGATGGTGATTCTATCTTCCTCTTGTGGGGTTAGAGGAGATCATAAAATGCAGCCTTCCTGCCCCTCTGTTGCTGCTGTTAGGTGCTGTCGAGTCATTTCCGACTCATAGCAACCCTATGCACAGCAGAACGAAACACTTCCCGATCCTGAGCCAGCTCCATGATCCTTGCTATACTTGAGCCCATCATTGTAGCCACTGTGTCAATCCATCTCACTGAGGGCCTTCCCCTCTTTCGTTGACCCTCTACCTTACCAAGCATGACATCCTTCTCCAGGGAATGGTCCCTTCTGACAACATGACCAAAGTAAGTGAGACAAAGTCTGACCATTCTCACTTCCAAGGAGCATTCCCATTTTGGCTGCACTTCCTCCAGCTCAGATCTTGTTAGTTCTTTCAGCAATCCATGGTACTTTCAGCATTCTTCACCAGCACCACAACTCAAAAGCATCTTCTTTGGTCTTCCTTATTCACTGTCCAGCTCTCATATGCATATGAGGCGACTGAAAATATCATGGCTTGTGTCAGGCGTACCTTAGTCCTCAAGGATACATCTTTGCTTCTCAGCACTTGAAAGAGGTCCTTTGCAGCTGACTTGCCCAGTGCTATATGTCGTCTAATATCCCAAGTGCTGCTTCTATTGCCATAGATTGTAGAACCAAGAAATGTGAAGTCTTTGACAACCTCAATCTTTTCTCCATTTATCGTGATGCTGCTCATAGGTCAGTTGTGAGGATTTTTGTTTTCTTTATATTGAGATGTAATCCATACTTCAGACTATATTCTTCAATCTTCATCAGTGTCCCTTTGGCACCATCATATTTGAGGGACAATTTTGCTGGGTACATAATTCTTGGTTGGAAATTTTTCTCTTTAAGGGTTTTATACATACCATCCCATTGTCTTCTCGCCTGGATGGTTTCTGCTGAGAAATCCAAGCTTAGTCTTATTGGTTGCCCTTTGTAGGTAACTTTTTGTTTTTCCCATGCTGCTTTCAGGATTCTTTCTTTGTCTTTGGTTTTGGTGACTTTGATGATGATATGTCTTGGTGATTTTCTTTTGGGGTCTATCCTGTTTGGAGTTCACTGGACTTCTTGAATTGACATACTCTCATCTTTCATCATACCAAAGAATTATCTTCCAAGAAATCTTCAACAATTTTTTTTCTGTGGTTTTGTATCTTCCTGTTCTGGAATTCTGATCACACATAGGTCATTCCTTTTGATGGTATCATACACGAACCTTAGGCTTTGTTCATTTTGTTTTGATCTTTTGTCTGATTGATCCCTTTCCAAACAAATGTTGAGGTATTTGCCTTCAGTCTCACTAATTCGGTCTTCCACTGATTCAAGTCTACTTCTTTGCCCTTTCAATGTGTTATCTATTTCTGACAATTTAGTATTAATCTTCTGGATTTCTGTCTGTAGATTTTGTCTCATTTCTAATTTTTCATATATTTTGTCATTCTGTTCTTGTATTGTCTTTCAAAATTGTTCCAGGGTTTTCTCTGTGTTTTCCTCAATTTTCTCAGTGTTTTTCCTTGATCGATCTCTCAATATGTTGAAGGTACCTAAATATAATTCTTTTGAATTCCTTATTAGGGAGTTCCAATGGTGCGTCTTCCTGAGGGATGTGTTTTGGGTCCTGCAGTGTAGTAAATTACTTTGTGTGGCTTTTCTACCCATAAGTCTTTGTAAACTCCAAGGTGGGATTTGCTATGAGCAACTGAGGAGCTCCTGATTGCTGAAGGTGTCCACCTGGAGTATTTCTGTTGGGAGTGGCACAAAACAATGTTCTGGGAGGTGCCCACTCTCTCTCTGGTGCTTAGAGTTCTGATGCTATAATTGGCTAGTTTGACCACCCTGCGGGCTCTAAAGGAGACCTCCTGGAGGCAGAACTCTCTCTGACTGCTGGTGGAGGAAGACCTGCTGCTGAAAGAGACACGGGCTCCTGAGACACGCGTTGCTGGGAAAGAGACGCAAGAGACACACATCGCTGAGTGAGACACCGAGGGACCAGCACTGCTGGGAAAGAGACTGTGAGAGACTATTGGCCGAGGGACGGTGGGCTGGGAGAGAGACTGAGCGTTCTTCCTGAACTTGAGTTGTAGCCTGGTGCTTCCCTAATAAACCCCATAATCTGTGAGTTTCTGTGTGGCCACTGCAGTGAATTATCGAACCCAGGAAAGAGGTGGTGGGTGCTTTGGGCAGAACGGTTGGAGCAAGGGCTGGAGGGAGGCAGCATGTCTGGCCTTGCAGTAATAGGCCTTGGGTTACTGCTGGTAATCCTACCTTCCCCTTGTAGGGTTAGAAGAGGTCAGAACATGTGTCCTCCTCACCGTTTTAGCAGGTCTGTATCCTGGTCCCTTGTTTTTCCTGCTTTATCTTGCTTATTTGTGTGGACTGTGATGCTCTGTTGTCTCCAAGGCATTGTGACATTTTTGTGTTTATATTTAATTTGTGATTTTATGTTGGAGGGACTTGCCCACAATTTTCATTTTGTTTGTATGTCATCTACGTAAGCAGAGTACTGTGCTGTGCTCCTCTATTTACTAGTTGGCAGCAGTTATACACTCACCACCTGTCTCCTTTCCCATTGTCTGGCTCCCATATGTCCCTGCTGTCCTTGGCAAATGGAGCCTATTGTTAGGTCCCTGGAATCTGAATGAGAATGCTGTCACACTTTAAAATCCAAAATGGTCACCACTTGTAAACAATCAAAATGGCTGCACCCTCCAGACAGCCGAAAGTCCACAGCTCAGGTTGTCTCCCTCCTTGCTGTTTCCCTTCTGAGTCATGGGCCACAGAGCACAGTCGTTCCCACAGCCCTTGGCAACCAGGGGTGATCTTTAGGTCAATTCTCAGTTAGGTCCCAACACCACTTGGAAATATTCAGTCTCTTGGTCCCGTCAGAGTCGGTGACAGTCCACTGCTCCAACTGTCTCCATACTCACTGTTTTCACTCAGGTTTTTCCACTAGTTGTTGCCTAATCCACTTCTGTATACTTTCCTTCCAAGCTCAGGCCTCCAGGATTATCTTCTGTGTCTATGTCAATTCGTTTCTCTTTTATTTGCTGAAGAGGGTCTGTGTAGCTTGTCTGCCTATTCTTCCATCTTCTGAATGTCTATACTTTCTTACTGGGGAGGAAGTTTTGTATAGTGGTCAAAAGATTCTGGAGTCAAACTGGCTACACTTGAATTTTGGCTCTTCTGTCTTATTGCTGTGTGACCCTAAGCAAATTACTTAACTGCTCTGTGCTGCAGAGTTTTGTCTCTGTAAATTGATGATAATAACTGCACCTATGACAAAGGTTGTGAGGATTAACCATTATACATACAAAGCACTTACAACAGAGCCTGGCACATAAGTATTTTGGGTTAGCTCTCATCAGTAGGTATACCAAAATCTTACTAGTAAGAAAATAAGAAACTTTACTTTTTTTGTGGGGGGGGAAAGCACATCACGATTAAAGACAGAGGCACTGAGCCATCTGTTTCTTTACCACAAGTGTGATCAGTATCACTATGTGAGCAGGACTCATCAGGCACTAATTAAACTCTGGACAGTTGTCAGATCCTGTCTTATGACCAATACTGATGTAACCAACCTCCCAAAGGACAAGATCATGGCCAAAGGCTGCTAAGTGTCTCAGCTCAATGTGTTGTGACCAATTCCTAATCCTGCCACCCAGGCAACTGCGCTGCCCCATGATGGTGATAATTAGCATGTTGTGACCAGACCAATGGCAGAGGGCTTCAGAAACACAAAACACTCCAATATAAACACTTACACCTAATAATTGACCTCAGTGGGACTTGTAGCCTCACCTTGAGACATACAATATAAATTGGCTCAATTATCTGACACTTGAGCCAGTAATAGGGATAGTCATTAATCCCACATTCTAATAACATACAGCAAATCTTCTCCCTTCCTGAAAACCATCAAGCTCTAAACTGGCTCCCTTTCCCATGTTATATTATAAGAGGCCCTTTAAACTTTAACAATCTTGAAAACATTTTCTGAAAAAAGATCACTTATATCTGAACACTGCCATCAAGCCAATTCTGACTCACAGTGATCCTACCGGATGAAGAGAACTGCCCCAAAGGGTTTCCAAGGCTGTAAATCTTTACAGAAGCAGACTGCTTCATCTTTCTTCCATGGGATAGCTGGTGTTTCAACCTTTTGGTTAGCAGCCAAATGCGTTAACCACTGCACCACCAGAGCTCCTTTGTTGAGTGCTTAGTATGTACCAAATTCATCAATTTCTCTCAAAACCCATGGAGGTAGGGATTTTAATATCCATTTTTACAATTCAAGAAACTAGGGCTCAGAGAAAATGAATTTCTTACTCAGGTGCCTCCACAAATGATAGCTCTGAGAATCAACTACAGATACACCCACTTTCAAAGCCCATGATTTACCACTGGAAATCCATCTGGTTTCATTCTCAAACTTTTCACACCATTTCAACTGCAAAACATTCCTCCAAAAGTTCTTCTTACCATCCAAAACTTAGATTCCCCACACTAAGATATCCCACAAAGACTGCTGAAATTTTCTTAAATATACTTTTTCACATGTGTCATAAAGTTGATATTAGAATTGTCTCTTTCATTTGCGCGGTTTCTCCAGCATCACCTGGATTCCAGCCTAGCAGCAAGGTCTCACCTAGACCTGTGCTCATCAAGCAATGAATCACAGAAAAGCCTGCGTTCAGAAACTCATTTTTCAAAGTATATTCCATTGTCTTACTCATTTATCCTCCTGTATAAAATGTCAAAGATAAGTCCACAAGCATATTTCTGTCAGCTGTATGTGGTCACCCTGATTTATATGCAAAATCCACAGATGCAAGGTAGACCAAACTGGTATAGAACTACTGTGCCCAAGGAATCATTTGTGAGCCTTCCTTTGATAGACTTGCACATTGTTAAACATCTCCATTTTTCTTTTCTTTCTATTTAGGTAAGAAAACTGCCATTGCCAAACTGTAATAAATATGTCTGGTTCAAAGAATGATTAATGGCATTATTTATCAATGATTTCATCAGTCTGCATTGAAACCAATGCTGTAATAAGTGCCAGAATCATTTAAAAACAACCATGGCTGGTGGTGTCTAGTGTTCTGGCATCCAATTATTTTTGCCTTGAGTGACACTGAACAGTAACAAAAGTCAAAGCTTAGCATTAGCCTTCTCAAGGACTGATCTATTTTCCTATTGCAGGTTTTTAGTTTCAGTAAACTCAAATTAACTAAATCAATTGCTTTCCTACAACTTTGAAGAGTAAATAAAGTTATTCGACATGTCATCTTAGGCCAATGACTTTCCCAGTGGTTAATGCACCGGCTTTGAAAGTGGGTGTAGCGCATTTGAGTCCCACGGCTACCATTTATGGGGGCACATGAACAAACTCACTTTCTCTGAACCCTAGTTTTCTTGATTTGATCCTACTAGAAATTAAGATATATTGGCATTGTCAAGAAGCAATGCTGTATATCAAACCAAGAAAATATTGTGCCATGATATTGCCCTTTACAGGTTACTATGAAAAATATTCCATATGTGTGAATAAAATAAGTATACAAATATAGTAATTTGAATGGTCAGGAAATCTTCTTTGGAGATAACTTAATAAAGAACAAGTCAATAATATTCCTAGAATTCAGGCTGAGCCTTAGTTTACACAGTATATAACAAGCTGTACATATCCTCAAGTTTTGTTAACAAAATCATTTGAAATGTTCAAAGAGAGTTTGCTCTTTCAAGAAATTTAGAGAGAAATTCCTTCTGGGTTTATTAATTAGTTTTGAATCAGATTTAAAAAAAAATAGAGATACAGTTTTAATAACCTTCTGCTCACAAGAAATAGGCATGATTATCTGTCACTGGCCAGTCTAGAAAGATAATACATGAACACAAAGAGGCTCAACCCAGTAACACTTGGCACCAGCACACTATTTCCATCTTCAATGTTCTACAAAATACGTCATGAGACTTATTTGTTTCTATTGTCTTAGAACTGACCCCATGTGTCTAGAAGCTAACTGAGTAGAGCTTATGAAGATAAGAAATAAAGTGTTCTAGACTCCAGGGGCACAATGGTCAGGTCCCCAGTACATAAAGTTGACTGAAGCAAATGTGCACGAGAGCTCCTCGTTCTTCCTCTTCCTTCCTCTGGCACTTTGTCTCCACTCATTCTACGTGTTATGTGTCATGAGCCAGGCCCTGTTCTAGGTGCTGGGGATAGAGAGATGGGCATCACCACAACAGAAATTCCAGCAACTTTAATGTCCCCTACTTCCTTCCTTTTCTTTCTTTTTTAAAACAGCATGGTTAATACCTTGCCTTACACCAAAATAAAAACATGTTTTTAATGAACATCATAAGACTGAAGATAACAAGTTGAAAATATTTGCAATACATATGAAATAGGGCTATTTTTCCTAATTTTAAATGACCTCACACAAATCAATATGAAAAAGAACCCTACAGGGAAGAAGAGGGGACAAATGAGAGGAGAGGAGAAGGGGGACGAAAGCACAAAGTACAGCACAGGCAATTTACAGAAAGAGGTTCAAATGGCTGGTAAACCTCTGAAAATATACTAATCGTCACTCATAATTAAAGATACAAACAAACAAAACAAAAAAATCCACTACTGCGGTGTTGCTTCTGACTCGTTGTTGCTGTCGAGTAGGACCCAACTCAGAGAGACCCCTCCTTGGGTTTGTGAGGCAGTATCACTACAGAAAGTAGATTGCCCAACCTTCCTTCTGAGGAGTTGTTGGTGGGTTTGAACCGCCAGCCTTCTGGTTAGCAGTCAAGTGTCGTAGGCACAATGCTACCAGAACTCCCTTCTGACTCATAGCAATCCTGTAAGACAGAACAGAAGAGCCCCACAGGGTCTCCAAAGCTGCAAATCTTCACAGAACGATTGCTGTATCTTTCTCCCATGGAACAGCTGTTAGAACCACCAGCCTTTTGGTTGGCAGTTGAGTACTTTAACCATTGTGCCACCAGAGACAAATAATTAGAGATAAGCAAGTGAAAACAAACAGATAGCATCTTTAACTTATCAGATTGGCAAAAATGTTACAGCTTGGTGATTTACAGTGATGGTGTGGGTGTGGGAAAGATACAACCTTGTTTAATAAAAAAAAAAAAAGGAAAATTGATGTCACCTTTCTGAATACATTTGGCAATGTCTATCAAAGTTTACAATGCATTTACTCTTACATAGCATTCCAGCTCTTAAATATTAATCTACAGATAAATCAGCAAGATATTTATGCAGAAGTATTTACATAAAGGCAGCCTGGGATACCTCTAATAACTAAATACAAATATTGCCCCCCAAAAACTATGTCAATTTTCACTGTGCATCAATTGGTATTTGCAAATTTATCTACAGGCTAAAATTTATTTCTAACTTCAAAATAAGTATTCCTGGCACTTGCACAGTCACTTGTGGACACATGCAGGCTGGTGGCGAAATCTGAGTAGCCCAACATATACGTTCTGAGTTGCAGATGAGCAAGGCAACACTCTGGCTTCCTATTTCAGCCTATATACTATAAGCAAGGATCTTCTTTGCAGTCTATTTAGTGTCTTGTTTTTCATATTTTTGTACTTTTTGTTGGTGATTTTGCTGTATAAAGTAGCCTCCAAGCATAATGTTGAAGAGCTGCCTAGTGTTCTAAGTGCAAGAAGGCCGTGAGGTGCCTGACAGAAAAAATGTGTTAGATAATCTTTATTCAGTCATGCATTTTAGTGCTGTTGGCCATGAAGTCAATGTTAATAAATCAACACTATATATTGAATAGTTACTTTAAACAGAAAAGCACATAAAACAAAGTTCTATGTTTATCATTGATGAAAATGTTGTGACCAGAGGCTTGCAGGAATCTAAGCTTTGGCTTTCCATTAGAAGCAACAGTTCAATGTTAGTGTAGACTTTATAGAAGATGAATGTCATGAATATCAAGAATCAACTGAGAACTACTCAAATATTCAGAAATGGGCAAAGTGAAAACAACTATTGTGCATCCATATAGTGAAATACTATACAGCACCAAATGAACAAGGTAGATCTCTGTATGAAATGATGGGAAGATCTCTAAAATATATAGAGAAAAAGTACCCTCCCCCAAAAAGAAGCTGCATGACAATATGCATTATCATCATTTCATTAAAAAATATAAAAAGCATAAGCTAGAGAGATGCAAACAAGTGTGAAAAACATTTTTTTTCCTTAAGAAATCACAGGAAATGGAATAATTCCATTTGCGGGGAAGCTTTTATACTTCTCTTTTTGTACCTTTTGTTGTCATTCATTGTTTTTATTTATTTTCAGTGTCATTGTGGGTTACCTGAATGTAAGATTATGAACGATTTCCTTCTCTCTCTTTACACTTCTGTTTTTCACCAAAATATTATTTTGAATAAAATACAGAAAATTTAAAGCATTTATAAGCCTTAATATCTTAACCTCTCAAGATAAATTTAAGGAGTAAAAGGCTTTAGCAAAGTTGAGAGAGAGAAAAATATAGCAAAGTAAGAAATGAAATAAAGAAAAAAAACAACAATGCAGAGAAGGGTAGATTGAGTATCAACTTAGGTTCAAGGACCAGGCTGGGTATTTCTTCCTTTCTCATGTTTTAAACAAAATGATAAATTATGCATTACATGGTGTTATGGAGCAAAAAGCCACAAAGAAATCTAGAAGTTCAAAGTGACTGAATGTGGAAAATCACCTGGAGAAAAAGTCTTTAAAAAGTACTTCTGGAAGAACCATTCTTCCAAGTTCACAAGGAATCAGTAAAGAAATGTATTAGCAAACTAATTAAAAAACCTATCTCACACAAATAAAACTACAACTTGAGTTTGTATTATGATACCCTTTGGCAAGTATTTATGAAGTCTAAGAGATAAAATCCCAAATTGAATTACTTCACATGCAATCATAAGTCTAGGCTGTGCCACATATTTTTACGGCCATTAAACAAAAAGTCTGAAGGTTATTTAGCTGTATATTATTTTGTAATACTGGCTCCAACTCCTGATTACCTATGCATTGAACAAAGCTTTAAGAGGCTGCCAAAGGGGCAAGGAGGCTGCATCTTCTGATCTCCTCTAACCCGACAAGAGGAAAACAGAATCATCATTAGTAGCCCAAGGCCTATATCCCTGTGAGGCCAGACATGCCATCTCCCTCCAGCCCTTTCATCAACCCTGACACCAACCGTTCCCCCAGCAGCACCCATTACCTCTCTGCTGGGTTCGATAATTCACTGCAGTGGCCACACAGAACTCAGATTATGGGGCTTATTAGGGAAGTACCAGGCTACAATTCAAGTTCAAGAAAAACACTCAGTCTCTCTTAGCCCACCATCTCTCAGCCAATAGTCTCTCTCCCAGCAGTGCGTGTCTCTCTCAGCAGTGCGTGTCTCTCAGGTTGCTCTCTCAGCAGTGCGTGTCTCTCAGTGTTTCTCTCTTAGCAGCATGTGTCTCTCAGGAGCATGTTTCTCTCACCAGCACATCTTTCTCAGCCAGCAGTCAGACTCTGCCTCTAAAAGGGCTCCTTTTGAGCCTGGCAGAGTGATCACTAACCTATCCCAACATCAGAATTCTACACACCTGAGAAAGAGTGAACTTCCCAGAAAATTACTCTGTACTACTGCCAACAGAAATACCCCAGGTGGATAACTAGCAATCAGGAGCTACTCAGTTGCTCACAGAAAATTCTACCATGGAGTTTACAAAGACTTAGGGCTAGAAAAGTCACACTATGTAATTTACTACACTGCAGAGGCAAACAATAAAGAAGAAAACTAAAGAAACTTAATCTGTAACAATCTCTAATGATAATTCACTATAAGAATAGCCTAGGTAATAACATCTAACACACACAGAGACAGAACCCAAATCTGCAGAGCAGTCTATGCTCCAGAGATCAGAAAAGGTTAATGGTTCATAAAACAGAGCCCAAAAGAAAAGAAAGAAAAAAGCCACACATACCTAATCCTCATTTTTCAAGTTATTTTCACAGAATAATTTTAAGTAAGTCTTAGCCAATAACAGTAAATAAGACATAATGTGATCTTTCAATTTCATTGAAATGGTTCTTCTCACTAAGATGAGAATCACTTCAGGGAGAAAATCTGGTTATCCCTTAAGGATTTCCTGGTTAGGACAGACCTGTAAAATTTTAGGTTAAATCACATGTAATGAAAACAAGGATTTTTTTTTTTTTTTTTTTCCTCTCTTTTAAGCACAAGCAAGGAAAAGAACACAAAGGAGAAGTACTCTTTCTTAGGTTAAGTATTATCATGTGTCCATGCTCATCATTCTTACCTCCTGTACCTTTACCCTTCACATAGAAGTAAAATGCCACAGGTTCTACTCCAGATTTCTCCTGAATGAAATCTGGCATTTCTTTCTCATAACCATTACCAGTCACATGGATTATTATAAGAACCAGTGTGTGATCTTCCCTGCCACCAAAGTTGACTTGGCTTACAAGAATATGTAAGAACACTTTAAAATATAAAAACTTCCCCTGGCTCCCTGTTGCCTATAGGAGGTAACACTTCCACTTACATACTAGTTTCCCTTGACTACTAAAGGAACCCAAAAGTGTAAGGATGTCTCAAGCTTCCAAGTGCTCAGAGGAGCTCTGTACCTGACCTAGAATGGGACTAAACGGTTTTCATATGACCTACTTCTATCTATCCTGGCACTGCTGAAACACTGAAAGACATTCCCTTTGACCTAGGCTGGTGATGGCTGATTTCTGGGCTAGAAATGCCTTTTGTTCTTGTTAGCTGCTGTTGAGCTGACCCAGACTCATGGCGACCCCGTGCACAAAGGAACGAAATGCAGTCAAGTCTTGCACCATCCATGTGATCGGTTGCAGACTGTATGATCCACTGGGCTTTCATTGGCTGATTATCAGATGTAGATCACCTAGTCTTTCTTCCTAGTTCATCTTAGCCTGTAAGCTCTGCAAAACCTGTTCAGTATCACAGCAACAGCCAAGCTCCACTGACAGATGGGTGGAGGCGATTGATGCATGACGTGTACTGGACGAAAATCAAACCCTAGTCTCTTGCATGGAAAGCAAGAATGGTATCACTGGACCACCAAAGCCCTTTAGAAATGACCTTTTCTTTACATGGATGTGGTGGTTAAGTTTCTATGTCAACTTGGCTGGGCTTGGTAGAATGGCTGGGCAGCTGGTAGTAGTTATTCCCCATGATGAGACTGGCAATCAACTCCATGGTGGGATCTACCACAAGCAGCTGAGTAGCTGCCTTTGGGATGTGGTCTGCTTCCTGTATATAAGGAGAAGCCGTAGGAATAGTATCTAGCTTAATACACACTTGGACCCTGCATGTAGCCATGTTGTTGTTCAGCAGCCTGCCATGCTTCTGCTGACCTTGGGACTTACAACGTTGTTGTTGTTGTTGTTATGTGCCGTCAAGTCGGATTGGCTCATAGCAACCCCTCCTTGGGTTTCCGAGGCAATATCACTATGGAAGTAGATGGCCTGCCATGTGGTTTGGTAACATTGGGACTGTGCCTTTTTACTTGTCAACCTTGGACTTGTCAGCCTCAGCAGCCAGCAGCCGTCTGAGTGAAGAAAAGCCTCTAGCTCCAGTGGGCCAGAAGCAGGAGGCAGAGCTGGACCCCAAGGTTGAGGGGCTTTCACCCAGCCCCTAGAGCTTGGCACTTTGAACTGGGATTTAAAGCCTCCAAACTGTAAGAGAATTTCATTTGTGGTATATTCTTGTCAGAGCGGCACTAGGTAACCAGAACAATGGACATAATCAAAGTAAATGAAATCAGGTTCCATGTGTTCCTGCGAATTCTGTTCCTACAAGTAAATGCTAAAAATTTAGAGAGGCAACTCTCCCAGGTCACTGAGCTGGCATTCATTAAAGTTTTGCTAAACAAAAATCCTTTACTTTCAGTAGTAGATAACTTGGAGAAACTATTTCAGTATATCATTGGGAATAAATAAATGTTACAAGAGCAATCTTACGTGAGCAGACTTTAAGTACCACAGCTTCTAAAAACCAAATGTCCAAGAAACTGGACTATTATCCCGAGAAGCAGATAAAAGTATACCTCATGAATCTACAAGAATCTTAGTAATACAAAGCCACTGAAAAATTCCACCATGAAATTTTGGCTAGGAACTGCTTTGATCAGGGAACTTCTGCAGTTGTTTGATAATCTGTGTAATTTCAATGAGAATTATAGGATATGCTAACTAGCAAAGTAAAAATTAGTACGTTTACCTGGTAATTGTAACTATAACAATGTACTCTAACTTGCTTTAACTCCAATTTTTATGAGTCACTCATGGAAGAGAACAGACCACCACATTTCCAGCATAATAAGTACTCTGCAACACTAATTTTTCTTCTCAACGTTTCCTAAATAGCAAAAGAAGATACTACTATTATGATGGTTGTCACCTTTTGTGTTACAAGTCAAATAGAAAAGAGTACTCGCAGTGAAGAAAGGCAATGTTCAGGAAGCCAGCTGGCCCTTCAGTATAGTATCATCTAACCTGGACTTCTGGTGGCATAGTGCCTAAGGCATTTGACTGCTAACCAGAAGGCTGGAGGTTCAAATCCACCAGTTACTCCTCAGAAGGAAGGTTGGGCAATCTATTTTCATACTGCTACCACCTTGGAAACCCAAGGAGGGGTCGCTATGAGTCCAATCTGACTCGATGGCTGGCAGTGGGTTTGCTTTTGGTTTATACCGGACTTGCTACAATCTAAGCATGCAGATGCACCCATACGATAATGGTCCACCACTCAGGAAAGGATTTGTGCTAACCAAGCTCCCAATGACCCAAGGAAAAATGCTAGTTTAATACTTATTGTGAGAATATAAACTATCATATAGACTGGATGCTGGTATCTGTTGATCAGTGTGTCCCTCAAAAGCCTATCTACATGAGAAAGAGCCCAAACGCAATCAGAAGAACGCACAGTGGGCATGAAGTAGTCATGCAGACTTCCACACAGTCTGACAATGTGCGCTGTGAGATTAAGGCAGGCTCACTCACTGGTATTCAGTAGCAAGGGTAAGACCACATTTTAAATCAGGTTTGGAACCTAGGCAGTCTGATCAAAGTCTCCTAGACAGCCTCACCATAGAGGTAAGACCTATCCCAAAACAAATCCATTGCTGTAGAGGAGATCCTGACTCACAGTGACACTATATGAGACAGCAGAACTCCCCAAAGAGGTTCCAAGGCTGCAAATCTTTAGGGAAGCAGACTGCCAAATCTTTCTCCTGTGGAGCAGCCAGTAGGTTCAACTGCTGACATTTCAATTAGCAGCCAAATGGTTAACCACTCACCACCAGGGCTCCTCAACAAAGACCTGTTAATGCTACACTACGAGCAGAACACCGTTTCTCATGCACAGTGCAAGAGACAAAGTCCAGGCTGGCCTCTTAAACTTCCACCCCCTTCTCTAAGTTCCACTTCAAACAAATTCCCTTTCAGACCTTTTTTTTGGTGATTCTGTGTACCCAGCAATTTAAGTACTAAATTAGGTTAGTACCAAAATTTAATCAAGTTATGATCTGCTCTAGAAGTCATTTAATCTCTTTGCTTAATTTATATCTTTGCAGTGATACATTCATTACAAGTTTGTTCTTATTTTCTCTTTGAGTCTCATCTCTCTTCCAAGTTTGGACGAGGGGGAAGGGATCTATCTGCAGCTGCCCTCGCATCTGCTACACACCATGCTGAGACCGTGGTGGCGGTTGTTAGTTGTCATCCAGCCAATTTTAACTTATGGTGACCCCACGTGTGTAGAGTAGACCTGCTCCATAAGACTTTAAGGCTGTGACGTTTCAAAAGCAGATCGCCAGGCCTATCTTCCGAGGTCCCTCTGGATGGGTTTGAACCATTCATCTTTCAACTAGTAGTCAAGTGCTGAACCACTTGGACCACCCAGGGATTTGGAGCCAATAATCCTGCACTGAACAGAGGATTTAGGTATTTGGGGGAATGGAAAAGGACTTACAAAAAAATTTTTAAGGAAAATACACGTACACCTTATATTTAAAGAATCCTATTAAAGAATTAATTCCAAAGCTTAAACTCTTCTAAAAATAAATGCTGAAAGACCTATGACATGGATAATGAGGCATCCTGTTTCACTCTGTCTTCCCATCTTCAATCTTTGTCCCAATGTCTAAAATGTGCTTAGGACTTCTGGTGAGACCCTAGCTTCAAAATACAGGGAAATCTATCTTTAGATTATTGACTCAGCAGATGTTTAGAATTTTGTATTTTGGCATCAAATATTAGACTGTTATCAAGCTGATGCCCAGGAATCTTCTAAATGTAAAATTAGCCTTTAAACACTTTCAGCAGCTCATGGAATTTTCTAGTCTCAACCACATCTGAGAAATCAAAAGTGATGGGGAAGGATTGAAATAAATGTGGTTAATTGGTACCATCGAGGAGCCCTGGTGGAGTAGTGGTTAGACATTTGCCTGCTAACAAGATGGTCAGTAGTTCGAACCAACCATCTCACTACAGGAGAAGGATGTGGCAGTGTGCTTCCGTAAAGATTTGGACCCTTGGAAACCTTACGAGGCAGTTCTACTCTGTCCTATAGGGTCACTATGAGTTAGAATCGACTCCATGGCAATGGCTTTGATTTTTTTGGTTTAATACCCCTAAAAGTATCATTTGCCTGTTATTTGTTTTAGTTTATTGTTAATATGAGTTCTGGCTTGGCTTTAATGTCAAACTCTTGCTTTCTGATCTTACAGAGAGATGCAATTTTGTGTAACCAGTTCAGGGTTCTCCATTAGAAACACAGTTTTTTTTTTTTTTTTTTTTTTTTTGCTGATTCTGCTTACCCAGCAACTCAGGGGTAGCCTGTGAGCAGGAGAGTCTGGAATGTTACCTTTTATTCCTGTACCATGAGAGTTAAGTAACCTTGAAGGTTAGCGTAACGAAGGCTTCCAAGCACCAACAGGGCTTAGTCCATGTTATAAATTTATGAGAAGTGTGTTTTGACCCCCAAGTCATTCCCATTCCACAGGCCACATGGGCTACATGGCTGTGCTTCCCCTCAGGGCTGTCACTGCTCTCTCTGAGTAAGGCAGACTTCAATTTCCCCCAAAGCTCATAGACACAAGCTGCTGCAAGCTGCCGGGGGGCAGGGTGCTGGCACTTTCTTCATTTCAGGCTTAAGTCATATGTAAAATACGTGAGATTAAAACAGTTCATTTTAATGCAGTAGAGATTTTAAGAAAAACAATTTTAAAAATCACTTATTTTTCTCAGTTCTTATATTGCTACCTCCCTGGAAGATGAACCGAGCTCCAAAACGTTCTGCCTTTACAAGTAGATGGCAAGTGGGTGGTGAACACATGGGAATCTTTACACCCAATCCCTGTCACAAAAAAATCACACCTTTAAGTCAAACACACACACTTCTGACTGATCTTCTGGATGAGTTACATTCTGCTATAGGTTGCTATGGCAACATGAAAACAGTGGAACTTGTGAATGGCCTCCAGACTCCTAGTTTTCCAGCTGATCCAGCAGTGGAGGTGAAGGACAGAGATCATGTGAAAGCTCTGCTTTATCTTTTTTGGGGGAGGAACTCTCTCAGACCACAAAGCTAAAATGTTTGCACAAACACTGGCTGGGGGAGTTGCTTTTATCTTTTTTTTTTTTTTTAAAAAAAATCAAACTTACTGCTATTGAGTCAATCCCAACTCATGGAGACCCCTTTTGGGTTTCCAAGGCATTAAATCTTCACAGACTTAGGATGCCCAGTCTTCCTTCCCTGGAGTGGCTGGTGGGTTTGAACCACCAACCTTCTGGTTAGCAGTCAAATGCCTTAGGCACTATGCCACATTAAGGCAGTGAGAAAGATAGGTTAAAAAAAATAGAATTATACTGCTTAATAACGCCAACATGACACGTTTTTATAGAGGTACAATTCATAAACATGGATGTCATATTCTTGGCCAGTTCTAGACTCATATGAAATGGATGACTTTCCTGTTTCAAGCAAGCCATTTACCTCCCTCTGTTCTTGTTGTTGTTGTTGTTGTTATGTGCCATCGAGTCGGCCCCGACTCATAGCGACCCCTCCTTGGGTTTCCGAGGCAGTATCACTACGCAAGTAGGATTGCCCAACCTTCCTTCCGAGGAGTGGCTGGTGGGTTTGAACCGCCAGCCTTCTGGTTAGCAGTCAAGTGCTTTAGCCACTATGCTACCACAGAGCTCCTCCTCTGTTCTTAGTGTGATTATTTTTCTGGTTCTTCCGTACAAGACTAAAGCGATTCTCCCAAACAAATTTGCCTCTCTTAAGATTTCATTCCCTTCCCAAACCTTACATTTTAATAAGTACCCCTCAATTCCATTTAAAGAAGAAATGTTAATTTAAAAAATAATAGTTATCATTTACTACCATACCCAAGGACTAGGCTACATAATTTACATACATTATCTTGTTTATTCTTGAAAACTGTGAAATAGGGATTTAGGTTTCACAGCTAAAGAAACTTGTCTCAAATAACACAGCAGGATAAAGTAGTAGGGGCCTGTTCAAGCCGGGGTTTTATCTGACTCACTATAATATGTGACTCTCCACCACTGTAACATATGCTTTCAGAGAACGAGGCAAATGATATTTTAATGTGCTACTGATAATAGGAAGGTTGGGCAATCCTACTTCCGTAGTGATACTGCCTCGAAACCCAAGGAGGGGTCGCTATGAGTCGGGCGACTCGACGGCAATCAACAACAACAACAACTGATAATAAAGCAGTTGTGGTGGCAGTGTGCCTAAAGTATCTGACTGCTAACCAGAAGGTTGGTGGTTCAAATCCACCAACTACTCCACAGAAGGAAGACAGGTCAATCTACTTCCGTAAAGATTTACTGACTCGGAAACCCAATGGGGGTTGCTATGAATCAGAATCAACTCAATGGCAGTGAGGTTTTTTTTCCCCCCCCCCAGTGGTGCAGTGTTTAAAGCACTCAGCTGCATTCCAAAAGGCTGGCAGTTACAAATATGAACCCCTTTGCAAATACTATACTGAGTTGTCAATGAAAGCAAACATGGGTATAGGGACGGATAGATGGGTGAACAAGCTAAACAATTATGTATGTCTAAATGGAGAGTGTATCCAAGATCATATACAGGGTTGGCAGACAATGGGCCTCTCGAAGAGTATGAAGGGATGGACACTGGGAGGAGGTAACTATGGGGAGGAAGTGGGAGGGGAGCTGCTGCATTGTAAATTTTGGTCAATGACATGAGACAAAGTATATGTGAACTGCTGTATGAAAAGTGAATTTACTCTGTAAATCTTCACCCAAATCCTAATTTAAAAAAAAAAAAAAAAAAGGCTGGCAGTTGAACCTACCAGCTGCTCTCTGGGAGAAAGATGTGGAAGTCAGAATCCACAAAGATTTACATCCTTGGAAGTCCCTACGAGGCAGTTCTACTCTTTCCTATAGGGTCATTATGAATTTTTATCGGCTCGACAGCAATTAATTTGGTTTTGTTTTTTGTTTACTGATAATAAAGTGTACACCTCCAAGATTTCAAATTCATAAATATACTCTTAAACTACTCTGTAATATTACTAAAGCAAAGATTATTATTCAAATTTGATCAACAGAAATACACAAATTGGATAGCTAAGTCAGGGTTTCTCAACCTAAGTGCTCTGTCATAATGGACAAGATAATGCTTTGCTGTGGAAGCCACCCTATGGATCTTAGGATGTTTAGCACTGCAGGCTGTTTACATTTAGTGCCTAAGGCCGTTGACTGCTAACCAGAGGGCTGGCGGTTCAAACCCACCAGCCACTCCTCGGAACGAAGACTGGGTGACCTACTTCTGTGGAGACAATGCCTGCCTGGAAAACCCAAGGAGGGGTCACTATGAGTTGACTCTGACTCAATGGCAGTGAGTTTGGTTTGTTTGGGTTTACCTACTAAACGCAGGCACCCTGGTAGCATTGTGGCTGAAGCATTGGGCTGCTAATCAAAAGGTCAGCGATTTGAACGTACCAGCCACTCTGTGTTAGAAAGACAAGGAAGTCTGCTTCTGTAAAGAGTTACAGCTTTGGAAACCCTATGGGGCAGTTCTATTCTGTCCCATAGGGTCACTATGAGTCAGAATTGACTCTGTGGCAGTGGGTTTGGGTTACCCATTAAATGCCAGTAGCACTGTCTCCCCACCCTCTGATTGAGATAATCAAAAATGTGGGAGGAATAAACATCACACCCTGTTGAAAACGACTGAGTTAAGCTAATTTCCAAGATCACACAACTGGTTAAAAATTGTACTGCTCCCAGGACAGAGTTCTTCTAAATCTTAGTTTAGTAAAGGTTCTTCTAACACCAAGCAACAGAGCTCTGGTAGCACAATGCCTAAGGCATCTGACTGTTAAGCAGAAGGTTGGCTGTTCAAACCCACCAGCCACTCTACAGAAGCAAGACTGAGCAATCTACTTCTATAAAGATATACTGCCTTGGAAACCCAATGGGGGTCGCTGTGAGTTGGAATCAACTTGACGGCAGTGGGTTTGGTTGGGGTTTGGTATACAAGCAACAGCTCCTTAAGGGAAAGCACTTGTTACGCTGGAAGAAATGCACAAAATGCAGAATATGACTGTTTCTATTTCACTGTGTTGATGATACTAATAAAGTACTAAAGGAGCCCTGGTGGCGCAATGGTTAAGCACTTGGCTGTTAACCCAAAGATGGGTGATTTGAACTCACCAGAGACCTAGCAATGTGCTCCTGTAAAAGTTATAGCCTAGAAAGACCTCTGGGGCAGGTCTACTCTGTCACACGGGGTTGCTTTGGGTTGAAAATCTACTTGACAACACCTAACAACAATAAAGTGCTGTTTCTAAGCTTCTACACCAAGGTACACAAACACAGTCCCAGTGTCTTCAACACTGTTCAACTAAGGGTTTCTAGACCCTCTCCAAAACCTGATTTCCCCACTTTGAATACGTGCTTTAAACACAAACTCAAAAACCTGCGCAATGCCACCTTAAGTAATAGTGGTAGCTCTGATAGCATAGTGCCTAAGGCACCTAACTGCTAACCAGAAGGCTGGTGGTTCAAACCCACCAGCCACTCCTTAGAAGGAAGACTGGACAATCCACTGCCATAGTGATACCGCCTTGGAAACCCAAGGAGGGGTCGCTATGAGTCAGGTCTGACTCGATGGCAAATAACAACAACAGTACTGAAAATAGTAGTAACAACAAAAAAACTAACAGCCAACACATAAATTACATCGTCAGGCTCTGTCACACACCAATTTAACTAATTCACTGACTTAATCCTCAATAATTTCAACAGCTCTATGAGGAAGGCAATCTGCATTTTATGAATGAAGAAACTAAGGCACAGAGTGCTCAAATAACTTGCCCAAAAGTTGACTCCAGAATCTCTGTCTTATCCACTATATAAGTGTTTAAAAGAAATGTAGGATTATCATTTCTTTGGTTCCAAACAGGAGCTGAGGTGCCATAGTGGTTAACGTGCTAGGCTGCTAACCAAAAGGTTAGTGGTTCGAACCCATCAGTTGCTCCACGGGAGAAAGATGAGACGGTCGGCTTCCATAAATATTTATAGCCTTGGAAACCCTAGGGGGCAGTTCTACTCAGTTCTGCAGGGTTGCTGTGAGTCCACAGCAGTGGGTTTTGATTCCAAATACTCTAATATTGCAGGAGGCTTTTTCCTCCCAGCTCTATCAAGTGCCCTCATCAAGACACATTGCTGGCATCTGCTTCAGGCCTGACATTACCCTTCTGATTCAAGACGCAAACCCACTTATCTCTAGTGCTGTCCCACCCACATTTTTCCATCATGAGTACAAGAACAAAGCAGGTAGTTCTTTGTTACAATGTTTTGCTGAAGCAGCTATGTCACATCTATGGGAATGCCCTGATATAGTAACTTTATCAAAAAAGGAAATGAGATTAAATGTAGATAAGAGATGCCAAGTAAACATATACTAGATAATAATTATCATCACCTTTATAAGGCACGTGACTGCTATTTGGAAGGTCAGCTGTTCAAACCCACCAGGTGCTCTGCAAAAGGAAGGTGGGGTGATTTACTTCCATAAAGATTTACAGCCTTGGAAACCCAAATGGGAGTCGCTATGAGTCAGAAACGACTCGATGGCAGCGAGTTTGGTTTTTGGTTATTTTCTAAGTGCTCCTGATTCACCTTTTCAAAATGATTTATAATTCTGCTAGACAATGACATGAGCTCTGAATCTAAAGTTTGCAGAATTGATCATTTTCCCATTTTTGAAAACTGAATCTTATGGCATTCTTTCTTTTCTTCATGATTTCTCCAAGGTTCCCATAAGTGATTTTTTTTTTTTTTTAAATCAATACACTGGCATGTTCTATCAACATCTTCAAGAACTCAAGTCACTCAAAGCAGCTAGAATTTAGACAGGCTTAAGGAGGTGGCCGAAGCATCCTTGCTTGGCCTGAGAAGGTGGGTGTTCTGTGTGAAGTAGATGGTAGCAGTGATGGAGTAGCAGTGTGAGCAATACTCTGTCCTGAAATAGATGCTGTAGTTCATGGTCTGTTATGCATTTCCAGTGGATGATCTAGTAGATGGGCATCCTATGAATGGGCTGCCCCTGGTGAGTCATAGACTTTTCCTCCTCCATCTAATAAGGAGTGTGCCTTTCCTGATCTTGCCATTCTTAACAAACTGGTTCAACACTAACCTAAGTGGTAACATGAATTTAAAACCCACTTCACCTAGCATATAAAAATTGCAGGTGTGCAATCACAGAGCACTCAACCACTGGAAATCCATGGATCCAGCTGCTTGATGTTACAATTAGATAAAGTATGAGTTTGACTTTGTGAAGAGTAAGAAGAATATGCATATCCAGAACTACAAGGGCTACAGAAAAATAGCAAGAGAAAGTCACCAAAGATGGATGACTGTAAGACATCCATGTATATTATCAAGTTCATCAAGAAAAGGGGGTTGCTCAGTTAATATCCGAAAACCCTAAGTTTCCAGAGTAAATTCATCATTCTTTGAACTTTGATCTTTCAGTGCAAGGGTAATTGAAGAGCATTTAATTCACTTAAAAATCTGCTTTGAATTCAAAACCTTCTCTGGATCATTTCACATAGAAAAAAATCAACACTGTTTTAGGAGCAAGTGGGGCCACATGAGAAAAATAATAAACCTTAAATGCTAATATATAATGTAAACTAAATTAGCTATACAATTTGGAGCCTGCTATGTAACCTTGCTGGGCTGTTTCTTCAACTATAAAACAGGGATAATATCGCCACCTCTTAGCATTATTGTGAAAATTAAAGGATATTATGCATACAATGTTATCTCAGTGCCTGGGAAATGGCAGCCTTCCAATGTTAAGTTTTGTTACTATTCTTATGTGAAACTCTAATAAAAATCCCACTTTAACTATTCTTTTAGGGTTAGACATCTCTAGATGTTTAATAAAATATTTCCCCATTTTCACCACCTGATGGGGCTCTTTCATCTGCCCCAGTGGACCTGGGTACAGTGGAATTAGGTCATCTCCGTATCTCACGGTGTTACAGAACAGTTCCACTCTAACACACACGGAGTCACCAGGAGTTGGAGTGAACGTTCGGTTTTCCCCAAAAGATGATAGGATCACACAAGTTGTTACCTTCAACACACAGGCACTTCATTAGTTAAAACTCAAAGCAGATAGTTTAACAATTAGCCTATGAGCTGGAAAAGAATGTTACCAGGAACTAACAGGAAACTAAGATTTCTAATAAAATATTTTACTTATTCCATTTAGAAATGATTTCTGTCTAAAGGAATTCCCTTCATAGACCTAAAAACAAAAAAAGTGAGCTGCCAATAATTTTCCTTTCTTTTTCTTCTCCTCCCTCCCTCCCTTCTTTTCTTCTATTGCTCTACAGAGCCTATACTTTCATACACGCAGGAAATGCAACAGGACTATGCATAACTTTATAACTCATATTCATAACTTCTTAATTTAGTTTACCATTTTTTGGTCATCATTTACACTACTAGATGTTTGCAGCCTGTCTTTCCTGTACACAGCCAGTCTTTGTTGCACTGTGCATGTCACCAGTAAAACTAATCATAAACCTGTCCACCACCTATCTTAGAAGAAAATAACTTGCCCCATATAAATAGTTAATATCTTACACAGAAAAGTAGATCTCTTAAAACATTCACTGAGTTTACTTCTGTATAAACTGAAAACTGATAAGCAATTCAATTGGGTTAAGAGTGCTTTGATTATTAGTAGTAACTTTGAGAGCAACAGAGCTTAGGTCTCCCAATTCTAATTTCTGGGACAATGTACATTGCAGCTAATACACAGCAAAGACAAACAGAGTGGGAGGGGAGGCAAGTGACATGTATTATTCTCCATGTATTTATTTTCACAAATTCCACAAGAGCAGTTACCTGGCCAGTTACTAAATAGAAAGCATAGCTGTGAAGAAACAATGCTTACTCCAAAAACACAACAGCACGTGCTTTCTACTGGCAGGGAATACTTACTCTTCAGCTCCCAACCAGTCAAAGGAACAGGGTTTGCAGAAGGACTTTGAGAAAGTAAGCACTTCCCCAAAACTTTGTAACATAACTATGAATGCAACCTCACTACTTCAAGCACTTCCATTTGGGGAACCTGAAAACCGCAAACCAAAGTTGCTCCCTGATCCTGGACTCTCAAACCACAGCAGTTAATATCATATAACAGAGTTTCAGTTTCAGCAACTGCACTAGGCTTTCTCAGGTGCAAATAGCTATTGAGTAATTATCCTAAAGGGAGGAGCCATTAAAAACTAAGATTCCCTTTCTTTCGCCTTAATGGGGGGGGGGGGGGGGGCGGTGGTTGCACAGTGGTTAAGCACTCGGCTGCCAAACCAAAGTTTGGCAGCTTGAATCCATCAGCCGCTCTGCTGGAGGCAGATGTAGTAACCTACGTGCAAAAAGATTTACAACCTTGGAAACGCTACGAGGCTGTTCTCTGACCTGCAGGGTCACTAAGAGTCGGAACCGACTAGAGGGCAGAGGGTAAGTAGGATTGTAGCCCTAGGTATTTTTCTGGAGGCAAAAATATAATTGTTTCTTCCCTGCTTTCAATCTGAGTCCACAGTCTGTAAGTGCTACAACGCCTCCCTCAGAATTCTAACCACTGCAGCCAAGAAGGATCAACACTTACGGTTTCTCCCAGGAGGCACAGTCTCCGGAACATTCTCTGGGAACCAAGTTTGCGCGCGGCTCCAGCGCACTCTCGGTGAGCGCAGCCTGACCAGGCGCAGATGGAAAAGCGAAAGCGGCCAGCGGAGCTCAGACACCCGCCCCTGCTCGGCGCTCGACACTCGGGTGCCCCAGGCTGCCCCTTTCCCGAGGCCTGCCTGACAGGTCTGAAGGACCGGCGGCGCTAGGACGCTGGGGAGCCGGGCGCCCTGGAAGGCGGGCGATACCCTCTTCCGGGGGGGACAGCGGTGGCAGAGAGGCTGGAGTCCAGCCCCAGAGCCTCTAGCAGAGAGGCCAGCGGGTGTGGCCCAGCAGCAGAGGTTTTTTTGGAATGCAGGGTGTGGCCCTCTACCACAGCAAAAAAGAAATGAGTCAGCCTGTTCAATCCTAACCAATAAGCATTTTAAATGTCGGTTAAGGCGGAACTTTCCTTTCTTGATTTATATTGGGCTTAGGGAGCCTTTTTTCTTCGCCCCCCCCCCCCAACCCCCCCCCCCCCACCCCCTTTTTTAAAGCCTAAAACAACTTCTGGTAGCGTAGTACCTAAGGCACTTGACTGCTATCCAGAAGGCTGGCGGTTCAAACCCACCAGCCACTCCTCGGAAGGAAGGTTGGGCAATCTACTTCCCTAGTGATACTGCCTGGGAAACCCAAGGAGGGGTCGCTATGACTCAGGTCTGACTCAGGGCACATAACAACAACAACAACATAACAACTTAAGCTCAACTTCTTTGAAAATGACAGGTTGCCTTTTTAAAATTCTTACGAAACAAGGACTAATCTTGTTATGATAAATAGATATTTGATCACTGGGTTATTTTAATTTTTATTACTTAGTAAAAGATCTTGAGTTAGGGCTCCTGGGTGTAAAGACCATGAGATCTGGCATAAAAGGCAATTCAGAGCTGACTTCTGACAGGGTGTGACAGAGGCAAGTTAATTATCAGAGCTAGTAGTGCCTAAGGCACTTGAGTGCTAATCAGAAGGCTGGCAGTTCAAACCCACCAGCCACTCCTCAGAAGGCAGATTGGGCAATCTACTTCCACAGTGTCTGGTTCCATAGAGAAACTGCCTGGGAAACCCAAAGAGGACTCTCTACCGAGTCAGAATCGACTGGACCGCAGTGAGTTTGGTTTTCTGGTTTTGGTGGCATAGTGGATAAAGCATTTGGCTGCTAACCAGAAGGTCAGAGATTCAAACCCAACAGCTGCTCTGTGGAAGAAAAATGGGTCGATTTACTTTCTTGAAGATTTACAGCTGGGGTTGGGGGGGTTGCTGTAAATCTGAATCAACTCTATGGCAGTGAGTTTGGTTTTTGTTTTTTGGTAGTAGAGTTTGCCTGCAGGTTATAAAGAATAATACAAGTAAAGCATTAGCACAATGCTTAACACAGAGCAAGGATCCCTGGTGGCACAGTGGTTAAAGAGCTCTGCTGCTAACCAAAAGGTTGGTAGGTAGAACCCAGCAGTCGCTCCAGAACTGATGTGGCAGTCTGCTGCTTCTGTAAAGATTTACTGCCTTGAAAATCCTATAGGGCAGTGCTACTGTGTTCTATAGGGTAGCTGGACTGCAGTGGAATTGTTTTTGCTTTGATGACAGAGTAGAGACTCAGAAAATGCTGTATATCTTATAATGTCTTGAATCAGAATTTCCAAAACTGTAGACAACCAAGGCTCTTTTTTTCCTTTCATCCTTTTCTATGTTAAAATATCCAAAGGATTTTAGAATTCAATGAGTTTTGTCTAAGTTTCTGATTTAAGTTGTGAAAAAGCTTAAGAAGCTTTTCATTTATGATTCTTGGATTTAGGATTCTTACACAATAGAAACTTTATTGATAGTAATAATAAAGGCTTAAATTGTAATGATTTAGTTTGAACTATAATTAAATCAAGTTAAAAACAAAAAAAAAATTTAAGAGTCATTTTGCAGAATCTAACATTCATTCTATCTTGGTCATCGTACCCTAAACATTATTTTGGAGCAAAAATGTTTTAAAGAAACTTTAAAAAATCAGCAACTGGCAAATTACAGGAGACTGGGAACAATTAAGCACTTGTAGTTCCAACCCACCCAATGGCGCCTTGGAAAACAGGCCTGGACATCGTTTTCTTAAAGGTCACAACCTTGAAAACTCTATGGATCAGTTCTACTCTGTACACATGGGGTCACTGTGAGTCAGAACTGACTGTATGGCAACTAACAACAACAACAGCACTGCTTGGTCCTGTGGACCAGTTAAGAAATGAGCTGCTCACTAGTAGGGATAGAGTTTCTACAGAGGAAGAAGTAATGGGGAAAAAAAGTTACAAATTGAACCTTCTTGGCTTTGGGGAGAAAGCTCTAGTAGCACTGTAGTTAAAAGTATTGGGCTACTAGCCAAAAGGTTGCCAATTTGAACCCTCCACAGGAGAAAGATGAAGCACTCTGCTCCAGTAAAGATTTATGGCCTTGGAAACCATATGTGGCAATTCTATTCTGTCTTATGGGGTCACTATGAGTTGAAATTAATACATCCTGATTGCATGTTTGGTCAATTTCAGACTGTAGAAGCTGATAAAATTCTTCAATTTCCTCATCTGTGGCTTTGGTGGTTGGGGCA
>NW_006921705.1:6010134-6038793 GCF_000298275.1 Orycteropus afer afer
GTAGACGAAAGAGGGGGAGGCCTTCAGGGAGATGGATTGATACAGTGGCTGCGATGATGGGCTCGAGTATAGCAGGGATTGTGGGGCTGGCGTGGGATCGGGCAGTGTTTCATTCTGCTGTGCATGGGGTCGCTATGAGTCGGAAACGACTCAACGGCACTTAACAACAACAACAACATGAGTTGAAAACAATTTGGTAGTGGTAGTAGGGTTTGGGCTTTAGGTAAGATCTCCTAAGTTTAACTTACTCGTATTTGCTTAGGATCATTCCATAGCCAAAATCTTCAGAACAGTCACTAGCCAAAGACAAGCTCTAAAGTGAGATCAAGGACCCTTTGTAAAATGCTATTCTTTTCTCTAATGTAGTGTGGAAGAGTGGAAAGAACATTGTACCAGGAGTCAAGAGAGGCTCCCACCTCATCCCACCTCTGCCAGTAAGTGACCAGATGTGAGACCCTAGGTAAACTGCTTCATCTCTTAACAGTTCTTCAAGCTAGAAGACCAAGTTACATTCAAAAAGAACAGGTGCAAAATGGGCCAATAACCCAACATTTATTCTTAGCAGAAGACAGCCAAAGTATGATGTTTGGCCTATCTCCTAGGTGATAAGCACGCTAAGTCTCTGTTGAGTCTCATATCCCTCAGAAAGGTCAACTTATTCTCCTAGACACTTTAAGTTAAATTCTAGAATCATCTGGGCTTCCTCCCTCTCTTGACAGTTCCTTATCAGCAGGCATGATGAAGGTGACCGATTATCTTTCACATCCATTTCCTTTTCTCCATTCTGGTTCAGGCATTCATCCTCTCATGCTTAGGACACCGAGACTGAGTGTCTCCTAACCGCAGTTCCAACTGGGTTGTGCCTTCCAACCAGGGCCTTGAATGGGTTCTTTCTGTTTCACCCCTCTGCTGACCATTTGCATTTCCACTCCAGACATATTGAATCAGAATCTACATTCCCAGCTGATTTTTCTGTATACAGCAGCTCTTTTCTATAAGAAGACTATGTAATATACACATATGAATAACTCAGTAAAAGCTAGCTGAGTGAAGTCACTAGAGAAATAATTTACTTTGATTATCAAGATTCTATTAGCCATTGATGTCAAGTGGATTATGACTCATAGCAACCCTATAGGACAGAGTAGAATTATCCCAAAGGGTTTTCAGAGCTGTAATCTTTGTGCAAATAGCCTGCCACATCTTTTCCAAAGGAGTAGGTGGTAGGTTTGAACTGCTGACCTATCAGTTAGTAGTTAAGTGCTTAACTATTACACCACCAGATCCCACATCAAGATTCTATCAAGAGCTAATTTCATATTCAAGATCTTAAAATAGTTAAAAACAGAAGTGGATTTCTTAACACTGAAAAATTGTGTGTGTGTGTGTGTAGATATACACAGACACATTGATGTATATGAGAAAGGGAGGGAAAGACAACACGCAAGGAAAGAGAGAAATGATCTAGCTTGTTTCTGTTGCCTAGGATATCCAGTCAGGCTTAAAATTCACAGAGCAGGAGCTCCATTCAGAAAGAAGGGAGGCTTCATAGTTATGAGCTGTGCCTGACCCAAGCCATAGTATTTTCAATCACCTCTTATACATATGAGAGCTGGACAATGAGTAAGGAAGACCAAAGAAGAGTTGATGCTTTTGAGTTGTGGTGTTGGAGAACAATGCTAAGAGTACCATGGTCTGCTAAAAGGACTAACAAATCTGTCCTGGAGGAAGTGCAGCCAGAATGCTCCTTTAAAATAAGAATGGCCAGACTTTTCTCACCTGCTTTGGTCATGTTTTTAGAAGGAACATTCCCTGGAGAAGGATATCATGCTTGGTAAAGTGGAGGATCAACGAAAAAAGGGAAGGTCCTCAATGAGATGGACTGACACAGTGGCTGCAGAGATGGGCTCAGGTATAGCAGGGATTGTGAGGCTGGCACAGGACCGGGCAGTGGTCTGTTCTGTTGTGCACAGGGTCGCTGTGAGTCAGAGATGACTTGACGGCACCCAACAACAATAACAACAGTAACTCAAAGCACTTGAAAAATGTTTTCAATGTGCTTCAGAAATAAGAAGGACCCTATTACACATATGGTCAGATTATTCTAACAAGAGAAAAAGGCTAACTATTTCTAGGATGCTTTCCTTGTCTAAAATGCCAAGTACAAAGATTCTCATTATACAGTTTTTTTAAAAAAAAAAAAAAAAAAAGGTGACAAATAGCCTGGCAGGCTCAATGCCACCGTGTTCAGAATCACTCAAAAGCTGGCCTCCACCTCTCCAAACTCTTTCTTCCACTGAAAAAATGCTCTGCCAAATAATCAAACTGAGCTACCCATTGTTCTCCTAAAGCAGTGGGCATCACCTCACCTCCACACTCAGACCTATACTATCATCTCTGTCTGGTGATTTTGCCTCATCCTTTTTACTACTGATCCTTTCCATATCCACTCAGACCCCTCCTTTTCCCAGAACCCACCTCACCGGCCCCAACCCTGGGGATTTTTCCCTTCCTCCAAATGCCTACATCCTTATTCTTCTACCTCCACTTCACAACTAACTTATAATGCCTTAGTGTCTTCCTTCTTTTTGAGGTCCCTGACCTTTCTCTCGCTCACCAGATAACAAAAGGCCATCTGAGGCAGAGATGGTGCTTGGGAGGCCTTGTATGCCCCAAGGCCTAGCAGATTCTAAATAAATAGTCATTGTTGTTGATATAATGATGTTTATATAACAACCACAAAGGTGAAAGGAAAACTTTCCCTTTGACTGCTGACACATCAAGAATAAACAAGTATTATGGCTGTTCAAACCAGCTGGCAAGCAAAACCCAAGTGGCAGATGCTTTTCTTTGCTCCTCGCGACATGTTCCAACAATACAGATGCCACTGAGAAAGCCAATCTAATACCTCCCAACGGCAAGTGGAGTTTACAGAAAGACCGTCATCACAGAAAATCTCAGTTCCCCATCCATTAACCCACTGGAAAGAGTAGAGGTAATAAGTTATTCTATCTTCCAAGTAAGGAACACACACAAACATATTTGCAATTTTGCCAAAGTATCAATTTCTCCTTAAGTAAAACATCTCTCACAATGTATGTGATATAGTCATAAAGAAAACTTGCTTATCTGCAAATGATCCTAATCATAAATATTAGCAAAGGACAATTCTTCAAGGCAACTCATAACTACTAGCCCCATCATAGGTAGGTATGTTTATATGGTTTAAATTCAAAAGTTATATGATATTTGCATTACAGCAAACCTCTGTGGAAAGTCTTTACTGCATATGCACATACACACCACACAATATCTCTCCCCACTCCCGATACACACACATGGTCATTAGTATCCTTTGATTAGTGTTACTGCATTTCTGCTTTTATGAAAGGGAAATAAATGTTACCACTGTTCTCAAAAAGCCATGTCATAAATCAGCTATCCTACTATGCAATTAAATATTTTATTGTAATTGCCCATGCTAAAGGCAATAGCTTCCTAAATAAATATTCCCAGTGTAAATGAAAGAATGAATTAGTTAGTACACTTTAGCTTGTAGGAAATAGAAATGGCACTTGAAGAACAGGGAAAAGCAAGGTGGGACACAATGACTATAAATAACACAGAAACAAAAAGGCTCTAGGGATAGCTGGGCTTTAGGATACTCTCAGAAACTCCACTAGGACAAAGCTGCCGTCTCCCATCTTTGCTTCTACAGCTTTGTTCTTCCTTCCTGAAGTCAGCCTTCTTCCACCAACTCCCAGTTTTGCCACTAAGAGGGACAATTCCTCTTCCGATAGTTGCAATACAGAAAATCCTCAAGAAAGAATCACATTAGTCCTAACTGCCCACACTCACATTGGTCCAGATTGGGTCATTCATCCACCCCAGTGGCGAGGGTCCCACGACTGGCAGGCCTACACTAGAACCACCTAATAGGATTAGAGGGAAGAGAAGTAAATTCTTAAGGTGAGTTTGCTTCCCAGAAGGGAAAAGGAGGGCTCATTTGCCTGCCCCAAAAAGCATCACTACCTATTAACAAATTTCATTTTACATCTAATATGAAAGCTTAAAACAGTCCTCAACCTGGTTATAAATTATATTCTAAAATTTCACTTCTAGAGTCTAAAGTAAATGAACTCTTATGTGGCACCTGAAATGCATTTCACTAGAGATAAAACGCTGTAAGTAGAAGTTGGCTTCTTTAGTCATTACTTAAAAGCTTATTTAACTCAGTGGTTTGTCTGAAGTAAATATTAGTAGAATATGATGTTGTTGTTGTTATGTGCCGTCGAGTCGGACCCAATTCATAGCGACCCCTCCTTGGGTTTCCGAGGTGGTATCACTACAGAAGTAGATTGCCCAACCTTCCTTCCAAGGAGTGGTTGGTGTGTTTAAACCATCAGCCTTCTGGTTAGCAGTCAAATGCCTTAGGCGCCATGCTACCAGAGCTCCGTAGAATATGATATGTTATCCAATAATATTATTAGACATATTATCAATAATATTTCTTATACTTAAACCCCACTATAATATTGTTCCTATGGAAAGATGTATTTGAAATTCCACTGAGAAAAAGAAAAACATGCTCAACATCTAGTAATGATAGTATCTTCCATTTTACACATATCTTACATTAAATCCATATACACCATAGAAAAGCAGGTATTAACTCCAAGAAATCAGGAAACTAGAAGAAAAGCAGTTTATATTTCTGAGGTAAAATGGCAAGATGAGTTATAGCCAGCTTCAAAACCAGGTACGTTTGACTCCAAAGCTATAACTCTAATACTGATAACAGCCAGACAGGGTTGGCTTTATAGGGGAAGAGAATGAGAGCTAACCTTTTAGACTTTGTAAATGTCTAAATTTCTCTGTAGAGAAGAGAAGGAACTGGTGAGCAGTTAAAGCCAATAACCAGACCTAGACTTTCTCTGTCTTATTAAGAGAAGGATGCACTTAGCAAACATTATCAGTTAACTGTGTTTCACATCTTAAAAAAAAAAAAAAAGGGTTATATAGTATTTGAAACGTATAAGAAAATATATTTAACATGTTTAAATCATGAAACATAATACTGAAGTCCACACAACTCAATCTGAGAAATAGACCGTTACCAATAAACCAGGGCAGCTTCCCCTGTGTGACTGAAGCTGGCAACCATTTCTTATTGTGCATTTTGGATTAAAAAAAAAAAAGAAGAAGAAGTTTGAAAGCCACTAGTCCAAGATGTGACTTTAATAGTAAATTAACCCTGCGCCTTGTAGGATCAAAGTGGACAGGTGGTCCAAAGTATGAGATGTTATTTTGTAAAAAGTAGCTGAATTCAATCATAAAAGAAGGGACAGCTAAATCATACTCTGTCTTAACACAGAAACTACCAGTCAGACAGACCTCTATGACCTTTTGATTTCCCTCTATGGTCCAAGGCCAGCACTAGTCACTAGGAATATGAAAGTACGTTAGATTTTCTTAGCACATGTCAGGTCATTAGACATGTTACCTAAAATTTTCAGAGATCAATTCCCAATTATCCCACATTAAAGTGAGATATCCCTAAACTGGACAAAGAAAAAAGGCCTGCTGATCTACTTCAGAAAATCAGCCAATGAAAACCCTACAGATCAGACAACAGTGTGATCTGCAACCAATGACAGGGCAGCACTTCATTCCATTGTGTTTCGGGTTGCCATGAACCAGGGACAACTTGACAGCAGCTAACAACATTCCTAAGCCAAGAAAGACTGGTTCTCCCATGCCAGAGCCTTTAACACTTTGAGATACCATAAAAAGAAAAAGGAAAGGAATGCTCCAACTAACAATATTGAACTCCATTTCACATATTAAAGAAAAGAGAACCAATAACTTGAGGGGAAATCAATAAAACAGTTAATGGTTTACTAGGGGCTTAATTTTGTTATAATAGTGTTAAGCAATTTATGTTGTGGAAAAAATTTAAGATATTTGATTTGTGAAGTTAAAGAACTTACAATATATGTCAAAAGAAAGGGTATATACACACTAAACAATTAGTGAACAACTCAGAATAAATTGCCTGACTAAAAAGTCCAAATTATGAATAAGGCAGTCTAAAATGCAGCACAAAGCAATGGAACTTAAAAACATCTTAAGGACAGCATATAACAAAGTGGGTAAAGCAAAATAAACACAGGCCACTCACGGTCAATGTGGCAGTCTCCTTTAGCACCAAATACTGTCTCCTTGTTTTACACCCACTTGGCTATACAGCATCTGCCATACCACACTCTAAGATTCTTGAAGGCTGGGCCCAGGGCTCAGTATTTTAAACCTCCAGGAGTCCAGACCTTGACACGGGACATATTCAATAAATATTTGAGAAGTATCATCTTGGTCAACCATAAACACCTATGTAAAGGACTTATTGGATTGATAACCTTTGATGTGGGTTGACCCTTTCAATGAAGGAGAAAGACTACTGCAGTGCAGTAAATTACATGGTATGGCTTTTCCAGCCATAGACTTTGTAACTCCCCCTTTGCCATGAGCAACATAGTAGATGCTTGTTAAAGTTATCCACTTGGGGCAGCAGGAAGTAATCTTATGGGAAAGTTCACTCGCTCTTTCTAAGGTGTGTAGAACGCTGATGTTGAGATTGGCTGGTTTTGGTCACTCTGCCAGTCTCAAAAGAGCCCTCCTAGAGACAAAAGGAATCTTTCTGACTGCCAGCTGACAGAGACGTGCTGCTGAGAGATAGATGTGAAAGAGACATGCTGCTGAGAGACAGATGTGAGAGAGATGCACTGCTGAGATGTCTGCTGAGAGACACTCGCTGCTGAGAAAGAGACGTGCTACTGAGAGACGGCCGGCTGAGAGAGACTCAGTGCATTCCTGAACTTGAATTGTAGCCTGTTGCTTCCCTAATAAACCCTATAATGTGTGACTTGTGTGTGGCCAGTGCAGTGAATCATCAAATCCAGCAGAGGTGGTGGGTGCCGCAGGAAGGACAGTTGATGTCAAGGCTGGTAAGAGGACTGGAGGGTAGCCGTATGTCTGGCCTCCTACAAACAGGCCTTGGGCTGCTGGTGGGGATTCTGACTTCCTCTCGTGTAGTTAGCAGATGCTGCCTCCCCGCCCCTTTAGCAGCTACAGTACAACAGCTGGTGGGAGTACTGTTCCTCAAGTCAAAAGGGAAACTATCCATGCAAGGTGTATGTGTATATATGTTAGGCCTGAAAAGGGGAGACGGTGTGCCTAAGGGGTGAGGAGGGGACATATAAGTACAGGCTAAATTATGCGGCAAATGGTCTCAAAATTTTGGAGGGCAACAAGAGAGGTTTATTTTTGCCTCCTGTTTGGTCCCTTATAAGAAGCTCTGGTGGCACACTGGTTGAAACATTGGGCTGCTAACCAAAATGTCAGGAGGGCAAACCCACCAGCCACCCCATGAGTGGCAGGATTATTATGACATTTGTCCTCAACATGTCTTTCCTAAATTATCTTTAAATTTTCAATTATAAATAATTTGTGGAAACTCTTTAAATGCAGAAAATGCATTTATTAGTGACCTTTACTATTAAAAACCACAAGCCAGTCTCCTCTATTCTTACAGTTTTTTCCTATACATACACACAAACACATGCACATTTTCTCCCCTGATCTCTATTACTTGTTCACTCCCTGATGGGTCAGTTTCTGAAAACCCTCAAAAAGTTTAAAAAGGACTCTATAAGTTGGAATAGACTCAATGGCAGTGTCCTGTTATATATAAGGTGGCCATGAGTTGGCCAACTGCATGGCAACTAACAACATTGTTGCCTGATCATTGAGGAAGTAGTACTGTTAACAATTTTTCTTTCTTTCTCAAATAAGAAAACTAAGGACAAATGAAGATACTCAAAGTCATTCATTTGAAGTATGATACAGATTCCAACATGGGAGTGCAACTAAAAATGCAATCAAAGACCCTCCATGTTCTGCCTCAAACTCTAATTAGCATTACTCTTCTTCTTGCTTTGCATTCTGGTAAACCACAATTCTAGTCTTCCTTTCCCACGTCTGCCCCTTTGCTCAAACTGTTTCTTCTACCTAAACTGTTCCCTAAGCACTGCTTCTCTGTTCAGATATCCTGATCGCATAATTGGGCAGGTATAGCAAGATATCCATCCACAAAGATGTTCATCACAGTGTGCTTTACAAGAACGGTAAGAGGAAACAACCAATGTCAAGGCATAAAGAATATGGCAGAATTCAAATAAATATGTTAATAATGGTTATGTTTGAGTAGTGATAATATTGGTGAGTTTTGTTTAATAATTTTTACATTTTTGAAGCTCTTTCCAGTTAGTATTGTTAACTTTTATAATTAAAACAATATTTTAAGTTATTAACTATTACATTCCCAATTCAGATGTTATCTGCCCTGGCATTTCTCTCTCTCTTCTGTTTCCATTGTTGTTGTTATTGTTATGTGCTGTCGAGTTGGACCTGACTCATAGCAACCCCTCCGTGGGTTTCCAAGGCGGTATCACTACGGAAGTAGATTGCCCCATCTTCCTTCCGAGGAGTAGCTGGTGGGTTTGAACTGCCAGCCTTCTGGTTAGGAGTCAAGTGCCTTAGGCACTACGCTACCAGAGCTCCATAGTATTTTGTATATCTTTTCTAATATCTACCACATATAGTTTAAAATTACCACTATCTATGTCCAGACTTGATAATCAATACCTGAAGTGAAATAAGCCTGTCTTGCTTGTACTGGAATCCACCCTCACAACCCCTGGGTTCCCAGTACCCATGAAATTATTGAATTTGTGGATCTAAAAATAATGCAAGGCCGTAAACTTCATTCATTTGAGTACTATACCTCTAGCAGCTCTCTAATCTAAAATTCTTTTGTATGGGGGAATATTAAAAAAAAACGTAAGATCCACTCTGGGGAGACATATCATAAATCAGAAAGTTTTATATATGATGAAATTTCTCTGTTAATTATTACTTCCATAGTTGCTTTCAAGTTACCAAAGACACTCTCACTTGATTTTATTAACACACTCATCAATATTTCTTAATCCAGATGCAAGTCTCTCAAATTGCTAACCGTAAACTTCCACTTGAAATTAAAAATACTTTTTAAATAATCCAACTCCATCCCTGACTCAGTGGGAACTACAAATACTTTTTGTTTTCAGAGGAAATAAGGGAAATAAATGTTTTAAAATTATGTAAGTCTGATTCAGCTGTCAGGGAATTAACACAAACGATTGTTTTAAAATGTCTAAAGCATTTTTTAAGGTTTAATAAAGAATATGGTTTTGAGAACTAGGTGGGTGAGGCTTTAAAATAAAAACCACCACCACAACCTCAGCTGTTACTTAGCAATTGCAGGCTTCAGTTGTTTCCTTCTGAATGGCAAGTTAGAAAACTGGGGAAGAAACTGCTTCTAGAGGAAACGCTGAGATATCCGGTCTGGTTTCCCTTCGTTCCTCCATTTCATTCCCTAAGATTTTAAGCAAACCAGTCTGAATTTAAACTGCCCAGGTCTTCTTACAGTTTTAACCTCTCTGGAAGCAACTGCACTGTGGAACCAACAGCAAAGCTCCATCAAGATCTTAGGAGGAATCCCAGCTGTCTGGCCTTGCACTGGCACCACCTGAAGGAAGTCAGAATTGAGAGAGTCCAGGAAAGGAGGAACAGTCTAACCTATCTCCAACCATATCACTCAATGGCTAGAGTAGGCAAGGCATGCTTGGGTCAGTTACAAAGCTGAGTCAACAACTTCAAAACTCCAGCTAGACTCCTAATAAAATTGGTTTCAATTCCAAATTGGTGTCAGCATTTATCATTAGTTCCAGAATTCATTTAAGTGTGAGAACTTGGGTTACACCAAGCAGTCATTCAAAACCAAGCCTTTATCTATCAAACCAAATTCTTACCAATGTGATTGAGACTGATAACTGAACAATTGTGGTTTAGAACTGTCTTCACAACAGGAAACCTACAACCAATGGTATGCTGGAACTGGTTCATATAGACTCAGAACCATTGCTGAATTCTCGAGATTTTTCCAAGCCAGTTGTCAAGCACGGTCATGAATAACAATTCAGTTAAACTTAAAATTAAATTATGTTAAAGACAAAGGTAATGAAATAGTCAAACTGCATCACTTCCTAAATATCTTACTATTACTTATCCACTTGAAATTATCTACAACTAAGGAGTTCTGGTAGCGTAGGCCTAAGGCACTTGACTGCTAACCAGAAGTCTGGTGGTTCAAACCCACCAGCCACTCCTTGGAAGGAAGATGGGGCAATCTACTTCTGTAGTGATACTGCCTCGGAAACCCAAGGAGGGGTCGCTATGAATCAGATCCAACACTATAGCAGTGAGTTTGGTTTGGTATATTGTACCTGTATGGTAGAAAACTACGCACCTCTTTTCTACTCTGTGTTTGGTAGTGTTTCCTTGGTATCTTGAAATCAGCCGTGGTGGCTGTATTCACACACAGAGCAATCCACAAACACTGCAAAAACCCTGCTTTCTACAGGTCCAACTTGTTAACATTCACATGCATGTCACTACAACAATGCGAACTCACCACTGCTTGACAGCAGCTAAGGAGTTCAAGCTGGTCAACCTTCTGAGTCAAAATAAAGACCTGTAAATTGTAAAGCATAATCCAAATATAGGAAAGTAACAACTTTTACTGTGCCCCTATTATGTACCAGTTGTAGCACTAACTACTATCCACACAGTCTTTCATTTCCTGAGAAGTATTACCATCTCCAACATACAGATGAGTCAACTGAGGTTTAGAGAGTGTGAGTAAATACTAAAAAGTACAAGAGCAAGAGTCAAGCCTAGGACTGCTTAACTCAAAAATATGCCATCTTTCCATTAAGCTATCTGAGGTACTAACATCATTATCATAATGAAACACACACCAACCACATATAACTGTCAGTTAATCAGCAAACGTTGATGGCCTCTGCTGTGCCAGAGACATACACATAGTGGAATATGGTAAGTGTAGATTAAGAGCCCAATTTTATTCATATTCATCTCCAAAATCCTAAAAAGGGATCTGAGTGAGAAATGGGGTCCAAAGAAGCACTAGGACCAAGAATTTCTGCACTTGAGAATGGCCTTTTCAATGAAAAAATTAAAGCTGGCAAAACACCACATAACATGGATGAACATAGAGGACATTATGCTGAGTGAAATAAGTCAATCACAGAAGGACAAATATGGTTATTAGTTCATTATTGTAAAAAGTCAAGGAAAGGTTTATATATGGAAGGAAACTTTCTTTGTTGGTTACCAGGGGTGGCAGGGGAGGGGAGGAAACACTGCAAAAATTTTTTAAAAAATAAATTAAATTAAAGCTGACCTTATGTGCAGAGCTTCTTTTAATTCTTTAAATACTTCTGTTCTCTCCACCAAATTGATGCACTTATGATACTTAAAATGATATTTCTTACCAAGACAAAAAATATGCAAAGACAAAATTTCTCAATTGTTAGAACCAATTTTCTGAAGGGTATGGATATTTTTATTTTCTCTTTTAGACTTTTAAATTATTTGATTGTCTTGTCCTTTTACAAGAAAATTCACTCAGCAATGAAAAGAAGTCCAAAGGCTAACAGAAAATTACTTACTGATCAGACAATTCTTGTCATCTTGGCTTCCTATAAGCTACCGGCTTCTTCCACTGTTCCAGTACGTTTCCATCACTGTCACAATTAGAAAAAATACTATTAGTTTAATAAAGGCTATTTCTTGGTTTCCAATGTGTTAGTCTTTTTGTCTCTACACCCCAAAATACAGAGAAACAAGGTAGTTCTCTCTCCCTTTTTCTCAGGGGGAAAAAAAAGAAGAGAATAACAACATACAAGATCACCTCAAGAGAAAAAGCATTTTAAATCAACAGTATATTTAGTGTAGAGGGTTGAGGTGGAGAACCCTTAAAATAGTCTCCTTCAAGTTTGCAGAAGAGATTTTTTTAGTGTGTTTCCTAGGGAGGAGAGCATTAAGTAACCCATTTTCTCTCTCCTTACTTCTCCCCAAAACTAAGGGACTAATTTGCCTTGGAATGGAGAAAGTACTGGCTGAGTGCTTAGCTGCTGCATAAAGCTAGGCAACAAGGACCTCCTCCTCACACCCCGAACCAGCTAATTTGCACTCAGTAAGCAGGAAAGTGGCTGCCTATTCCTCTGAGAGCCAGCCTTCTCTGTTCCAGCTTCTCTCCAGGTGTAACTGAATAGCTCAGACAGACTTCCTACAGTTGAATCCATGTTTTGTTTCAGAAAAGAAGGTAAGTGACACTTTTAAGTTCTCCAATCATGCTTTACCAGTAATTAAGCTATGATCTATGTTATTCCTATGGAATCCTCACTCACTATTTCTCAAACTGTTTAAAACTCTTCTTAGGTGATGTCCAGTCAGTTGTGACTCATAGTGACCCCACACACAATAGAACAAAACTTTGCCCAGTCCTGCATCATCCTCACAATCATGTTTGAACCCATTATTGCAACCATGGTGTCAATCCATCTCTTTGAGGGCCTTCCTCTTTTTCACTGATCTTCTACTTTACCAAGCATGACGTTCTTCTCCTGATAACTCGACCAAAGTACATGAGATGAAGTCTTACCATCCTTGCTTCAAGAAGCATTCCAGCTGTACTTCTTCCAAGACTGGCTGTCATTGTATATCCAATAGTCTTCACCAACATTGTAATTCAAATGCATCAGTTCTTCTTCTGTCTTCCTTATTATTTGTCCAGCTTTCACATGCATACATGGCTAATGAAAATACCATGGCTTGGGTCAGGTCTTCAAAGTGGCATCTTTGCTCTTTAATACACTTTAGAGAGGTCTTTTGCAGCACAACTGCCCAATGCAATATGTTGTCTGCAAGAAATCAAGAAGATTTCTTGACTGCTGCTTCCATAGGTACTGACTATAGATCCAAATAAAATTAAATTTTTGACAATTTCACCTTTTCTCCATTTATCATGATATGTTGTTTATTGATCCAGTTGTGAGGATTTTTGTTTTCTATATGTTGAGGTGTAATCCATACTGAAAGCTATAGTCTTTGTGCTTCATGAGTAAGTGCTTCAAGTCCTCTTTGCTTTCAGTAAACAAGGTTGTCATCTGCCTGTCTTAAGGTGTTATGAAGTCTTTCTCCAAACCTCATCTATTCTCCTTCATGTAGTCCAACTTCTCAGATTATTTGCTCAGCATATGTATCAAGGTGTTGTTGTTGTTTGCCGTCGAGTCGGCCCCGACTCATAGCGACCCCTCCTTGGGTTTCCGAGGCAGTATCACTATGGAAGTAGGATTGCCCAATCTTCCTTCCGAGGAGTGGCTGGTGGGTTTGAACCGCCAGCCTTCTGGTGAGCAGTCAAGTGCCTTAGGCACTATGCTACCATGTATCAAGTAAGAATGATGAAAGATTAAAGGCTTGCAAGAAGTCATCTAAGAGGCAACTAGTAGTCTCTCCTCATCCAGAGCAAAGAATGAAAAACACCAAAGATGCATGGAAACAATTAGTACAAGGTACCAGCAGACCATATAAACTTTAGCCTACATGACCCTGAGACCAGAAGAATTAAATGGTGCCAAGCTACCACTGTTAGCCACTTGGAGAGGGATCAAAATAGGAGGTCCTGGTTAGGGTGGGAGAAAAATGTGGAACAAAACTCAAAATCATAAAAAACAAGACCAGACTTACTGGTCTGATAGAGACTGGTGAAACCCCTGAGACCAGGGCTTCCAGTCTCCCTTCAGGCCTGGAAACTGAACTCACTCCCGTGGCTTCCAGCCAAACAAAAGACAGGCATATAAGGTGAATATTTATATCAGGTAGATACACTCCTTAGACAATCACCCATGGGAGATGAGAAGGGTAGTATTTGCATAGAGAGATAGCTTAGGGGGCAGGAGTGCACAGGAAGGGACACAGGGAAAAGGTAACCACAGGGAGGAAATGGGAAGAGAGATGTTATATTATAGGGATTGCAATCAATGTCAAGAAACAATGTGTATGAACTACTGTATGGCAAATTTATTCGCTCTATAAACTTTCACCCAAATCACAATTAAGAAAAAAAAGTGGAAAAAAATGATGAAAGAAAATGTAAAGGATGAAGTAAAAGCTGAACAGAAGATTTCCAAGGGTGGCTCAAGAAGATAAATATTATAATAAAATATGTAAAGACACAGAGTTGTAAACCTCTTTTTCACTGAAAGGAAAGAACACGCTCAGCATTTCTGAAGCTGAATGAACTGAAAAACAAGGCAAGGCCTTGAGCTGTAATGCTGAAAGAGTCTATGTGCAAAATACTGAATGACACAGGACACATCAAAAGAAGATGGAAGGAATACACATTATCACTGTACCAAGAAGAACTGGCTGACATTCAGATATTTTAGGAGGTAGCATATGATCAAATATCAATGCTATTGAAGGAAGAAGTCCAAGCTGAACTGAAAGCATTGGTGACAACAAAAGCTCCAAGAATAGATGGAATACCAATTAAGATGTTTCAACAAATGGATGCAAGGCTGGAAGTCCTCATTCATTTATGCCAAGAAATCTGGAAGACAGCTACCTGGCTAACTGACTGGCAGAGATCCATATGTGGGCAATTCCAAAGAAAAGTGGTTCAAAAGAATGTGGAAATTATCAAACAATATCATTAATATCACACACAAGTAAAAGTTTGCTGAAAATAACTAAAAAATGGTTGCAGCAGTACATCAAGAGGGAACTTCCAGAAATTCAAACCAGATTCAAAAGAGACACGGAACAAGGGATATCATTGACACGACATGGATCTTGTCAGAAAGCACAGAATGCCTGTGTTTTATTGACTATGCAAAGACATTCAACTGTGTGGATCATAACAAATTATGGATAACACTGAAGAACAGGAATTCCAGAATACTTAATTGTGCTCACGAGGAACCTATACATAGACGAAGAGGCAGTTTTTTAAATAGAACAAGGGGATACTTCATAGTTTGTTTAAAACTTATAAGCTAGGAAAGATGCAATTAGATCATCTAAATCTTAAAAGTCTATGAAAGAGCACCACAGAGATAAACCTTGGTTCAATATCTATTCACTTCCAATGTGACCTTGGGAAAATCCATCCACTTTTTCCCAGCCTCAATTTCATTTCTAAGAGAGTATCAGCGTGCCCCACAGTAGAGTGTGGTTGTTGTTGTTGTTGTTATGTGCCGTCGAGTCGAACCCGACACATAGCGACCCTTCCTTGGGTTTCCAAGGCAGTATCACTACGGAAGTAGATTGCTCCATCTTCCTTCTGAGGAGTGGCTGGTGGGTTTGAACCACCAGCCTTCTGGTTAGCAGTCAAGTGCCTTAGCCACTATGCTACCAGAGCTCCAGTGTGGTTAGGAGTAGTATTAAATAAGACTAAAAAACATAATTTGCCAAAGGATAGCACGTGGTGATACAACAAGGGCATATAGCATCAGGGATACCCAATGCTTAAAGAACAGACTTGGTCTCTTGCTGATAAGTCCAATTCACCAAAAACCGTACAGCTACATAACTCATGGAATAACGGAATGTGGCCAGCAAAGTGCTTTCTCTGTTTCATGAAATAGTCACTCAGAACAAGATTTTACTTCTGCTTTTTAATTTTATAATATTTTAGGATCAACAGCCTCAGAAGACTGTTTCCTTTCCTTTGCAGAGAGGCTCCACATACATGCTTCAAAGTGCCTCTTTCTGGTTCAACCCCTGGTGAGAATTTGCATTTCCACCCCAGATATACTGAATCAAGATGTTTCAACAAATGGATGCAAGGCTGAATCAAATCTGAATCAAATGTACATTTTAACAAGATCATGTGGGGATCTGTAACAATCACCTGGGGATCTTGTTAAAATACAGCTTCTGATTCTGTAAATCTGAGGTGCAAATGCAAATTATCAGCAAGGGGTCAAACTGCAGTGACCCAGTTTGAAGCTGCAACTGTTGCTCATTTCATGTGAAGAACCTATGGCTCCAAGGAGACACCACCTAAAATAGAGCACTAAGCTAACTTCCAGCATTTGAAGCCTGAATGTTGAGAGAGAGGAGATGAATATTAATGGTACCATGACAGACAGTGTCAGCTGAGTAACGTGAAGAGAAAAAACCTCACGTTAACCAAACTGAAGGATGGGGAAGTTGGAGTTTGGTTAAGGGCGGAGGGAAGAAACAAACACATAAATTTAGGCAGGTTCTTTGGTAACAAAGGAAACAGATGCCAACATCAATACAGACGGCAAGAAAGGACTTCAGAGTAGTCAACAATGCATAGATTGCGCTCAACATGATATAGCTTGGTAATTTTCTACACTGAAAAGCGCACTGGCTAATTATGGCTTCATATGCTTGGTCATTTGTCAGAGAAGCTTAAAAAGCATGGAAAGTTGGGATCTGACATAGATTTATAATAAATAGGCTTGAACCCTATCCTGCTACATAACAGCAATGTGGTCTTTGTCAAATAATTTACTCTATGCCTCAGCTGGAGCTCTGGAGGCACAGTGGTATTAAAGCAAAAGGTCAGTGGTTTGAACCCACCAAACACTCCACAGGAGAAAGATGAGACAGCCTGCTTCCATAAAGATTTTCAGCCTTGGAAACTCTATGGGGCTGTTCTACTCTGTCCTATAGGGTTGCTATGAGTTGGAATGGACCTAAGGGCAGTGGCTTTGGTTTTTAAGCCCCAGTTTCCAGGTATGTAAAATAAGGACAATAATCTATACCCTGCAGAGTAACACAGATTAGAAAGAATGTATGTACACTGTCCACTATAATAGGTTCTCAAAAAGGTCACTGCAATGAGTGTGCTTACTACTGCAATTGTGGTAGATATTTTATTCAATTTGTGGTTACAATTGCAGTCATGGTATGTTTGTCCATTAAATTCACCATTTCTGTATGTGAACACCTTGGAGAAAGGTTCAAATTGTATTTCTGACAGCAATATAAAACTTTTCTAAGTTTATCTGAATGGAGTGTTAAATAATAATTTAAAAAAAAAGCTCGTATTAGTTGATAGCCTTTACTAACACGTGCAAAAGAAAACACTAGCTATGCATTTCTTAGCATTCTTTACTTCAGGACTGAGTTTCTATTTTTGATGATAAATTCCTTGAAAAGAGGGGATGCTTCCATTAGTGCTAATTCTTCTGAGGTGCCCAATGCAATGCCATGCACTCACTAGGCATCTGTGGAAGATCCAGACCACATTGAGAATGACAGGCAGCTTATTGCCAGGGCTAGTTAGTTTCTGCACCATATTGCACCCTTATCTAAGATGGTATGGACACATTTTTAAGAAAAAAAAATCCACAGTGCGAGGTAATACCAACTTTTAAAACCGAAATACCAGAATTTTGTATCTTAAAGAGTGATCCCTGAGACCTTCCAAGTTATCCTCTTTGGGATTCATTCTAATGATGCTGATTGCTCATGGTAATTTCAGTACTCTTTGGTTACCTTCAAGGAGCTCTGGTGGTACAGTGGTTAAGGCATTCAGCCAGTATCCAAAAGGCTGGTGATTCAGTTGCCTCACTGGAGAAAAGTAGAGGTAGTCTGCTTCCATAAAGATTTACAATTTTGGAAACCCTATGGGGCAGTTCTACCCTGTCCTCTAGGATCATTATGAGTTGGAATCTACTAGATAGCAGTGAGTTTGGTTTTTGGTTTTCATTTACCCTCAGTATCAGTGTACATGCTCACCAGAAAATCTGTCTCATTACAGTTGTTACCCCTGAATGTTGAACAAAAACCATTTTGTTTGCTATAATGAAAAATATTTTAACAGATTCAAAAAATTAAATTCATCTCTAAAGATAGTAATCTGTTGCTTCTGCAGTTATTCAAGGAAACTCTGGTGGCACAGTGCCTAAGGCATTTGACTGCTAACCAGAAGGCTGACTGTTCAAACCCACCACCACTCCTAGGAAGGAAGGTTGGGCAATCTACTTCCATAGTGATACCACCTCAGAAACCCAAGGAAGAGTCACTATGAATTGGATCTGACTTGACGGCAGTGAGAGTTTGGTAGTTATGCGAAGAATTACAAGTGACTTCAACAACAAGCTTGAATGAACTATGCATTTTTCAGAAGACACTGCGCTAAGCACTGGTGGTGGGGGTTATAAGCTGACTTAGATGATGTTGATTTAAGACTACAGAGCAATAGTAGTATCACCATAATGTAAGCAATGTGATCAGCTGATGCACCTGGAGAAAGAAGGGTAAAGATAAAGATAAAGAGATGCCATATTCCTGGCTAGCTGTCAGGTGTTGTTGTTGTTATATGCCGTCGAGTCGGCCCCGACTCATAGCGACCCCTCCTTGGGTTTCCGAGGCAGTATCACTACGGAAGTAGGATTGCCCAACCTTCCTTCCGAGGAGTGGCTGATGGGTTTGAACCACCAGCCTTCTGGTTAGCAGTCAAGTGCCTTAGACACTATGCTACCAGAGCTGTCAGGTGTAGCTGACTCTAAAATGCCCCCTTAATCCCCACCTCTTATTATCCACACTTTGTGTACTCTCCTCCCTTTATGTAGGCAGGACTTGTAATTTACTTCTAACCAACAGAATACAGCAAAGATGACAAGATATATGTGATTACATTACATAAGATTGTAAGGTCTGTCCACATACTGTAATGTTCTCTCACTGGCTTTGAAGAATCAAGTTATCTGTGAACTGTCTACAGAGAGGACCATGCGAAGGCAGCCTCGGCTGACAATAAGCAAGAAACTGAGGCCTCAGTCTGAAAGCCTGCAAGAACCAAATTGTGCAGATAACTACATGAGCTCGGAAGCAAGTCCTTTCCCAGTTAAGCCTTGGGTAAGTCAACAGCCCCATCTAACCTTGACTGAAGCCTTGCAAAGTGTGCTGCTAAGTCAGGGCCAGGCTCCTGACCCACAAAAACTGTGAGATATGTACTGTTTACACCACTGAGTTTGTGGTGATATTGTTACGTAGCTACAGATAACTAATACAGATGAGAAGTGAGGTATGTGTCTTTGATACTTCTCTGTATCCTTTTGAAGAAGAGGGGAAGGAAGTTAAGCTCAGGGACCAGAGCCTGGGAGAGTGATCCCACCTTTATATTCAACCTTTATTCAACTCTTTTCAAACTCTCGGGTCCCTTCCCTACCACTCATCCTATTCTTGACATTTGGAGGACATAGCAGAATGCATTTACCAAAAATATAACAATCTTCTAAAGAGCAGTAAGGTTCTTCAGCTGATCTGCAAAGGCTATTTAACATGTCAAACACAGACACATTTAACACAATAAGAGGATTTTGACCATAGTATAAGCTAAACTATGAATCTACCCATCATAAAATAATTTTGACAGAAGAGTATTTTAAATACAATATACCTGACTTAAGCACTATTTTAAAAGCCTGTTTTAAGACACAAGTTCAAAACTTTCTAAGTTAATCGTTTTGAGAACTGAATAAAAGCTAAAATGTCCAAAGAACTAGATGGTGCCTGGCTACCAATGCCAACACTTGGAAAGGGATCAAAATTGGAGATCCTGGACAGAGTGGGAGGGAAAATGTGGAACAAAATTCAAAAACACAAAAATGACCAGAATTATTGGTCTCATTTCCATGGATTTGCTCTCAGCCCAACAGCAGAAAGACCTACATACAGAACACCTACCCCAGGGTGAAGCACCCCCCTACTCTAGGAGATGCACCCCTTAGATCCATCAGCCATGAGACAGCAAAGGGGCAGCATTCACACAGAGGGAAAGCTGGACAGACAGTTAAGAAGGGCACAGGGAGGGGGTGGTCACAGGGAGGGGAAGGGAAGAGAGTTTTGTTTTATGGTTGGGGATGGTAATGGGGCACTGAAATCAAATGTGCATGAACTGTTGAATGTAAATCAAATTTGCCTTGTAAATTTGCACCCAAAGCACAATAAAATAAAATAAATTTGAAGGAAAAAAAAAAACAAAACACTAAAATACCTGAAGTTCCATCTAAATTTTGCTAAGATGGGTGTACAATCAAATATATACCCCTATTCCTCACTTACCGACTATCTTGTTATCATACATTTCACATTTACAACAATAATAAAAAAAATCTACTATCTTGACTACTTTGCACATTAAACTGGGTTTCTATCCCCATCCAGCAGAAACCCACATCCGTCAGGCTCCCAAGTGAAGCAACCAGCTCTCCAGAAGGCTCTTACCAGTCCCATCTCTACCACCAAAGCCAACCTTGTAGCTCTTCGTGCACAAGAAGCAACTAAGATAGATTTTGAGGGCTCCTGTCCAAGAAGGAGCCACAAATAGCGGGAGTGTGACAGGAGGAAGACGGGAGGGGGCACGATGCTGGTGATGCTCCCCCGTGCTCACACATCCTAGAGGGACCAAGTCCTGCAGCAGGAAAGATAATGGGGTTATTCAGGGCTGCAGGCTGCAGCAGAAGCCACCGCCAGGGCTCTTCCTCTGCAGCCTGGGATGCTGAGCAGTTCTTCTGAGCAGCTGTTAGTGTCCAGGCTCTTGGCCTTGGATTCTCAGCCCTCAAAGACTAGCAGCACATTGCTTGGGGTCCTCCTGGCCTGCAGGGTAGCAGCAGGCAGCTGGGGCTGGAGATGGAGCGGCTGCGGGAAGCATGGGCACAGGCAGCAACCTCCACTGACCATCTTGACTCCTTGGGCCCGCCCATTTCCTGGGACCCAGAGCCACCAACTGTGCTTCTAGTCCAGCCATGAGGTCCCAGGTCCACTCAAGCACCAGCCCTGACATCATGGCCTTGTTTTCTACAGGATACTGGGGACACAGCAGTTCCAGGGATCTGGGCTCCAGGCTACCTCTGCATTGTCCTTCCCGAATAATGCCAATTTTGCATGATGACCTGGTTTCTAGAACCTAACGATGCTGACAAGTGAGGAGTGGGTGTATATTCTTTAATCTTCTAAGCAAGCATCCATAGCTTCTGCACAACTATTCAAGTAATAGCAATTTTCAACTATACAGCACAGAGCAGAGACTAACTTATCTAACCAGAGACCTTCCACCTCAAGAGATCATCTTGCTGCAAACAGAAACTGGGGACAGAAATCCTACAGTCGTATCATTTGAAAGCTGGAAAAATCTCATTAGGCTTCTAATCTCAGCCTCTCAGTTGACAGATGACAACACACAGGCCCACAGGCACTGAGTGGCCTGTCCAGAGTCACTTAAGTAATGGCACAACCTGATCCTCCTGTTTCCTAGGCTTCCTTATACATCTCTCTCAAGCTCTACCTTCAACACCAAAAATAATGAGAAGAGTGCTATCAAACATTCTGTGGGGAACAAAAAAATAGGAACTAACTATGCATGGCACTATAAAGCTCCCAAGGAGCACCGACGATGCAGTGGTCATTTGGTTATAAAGAGCCCACGTCTAAAACTAAGTTCTCTGGCAAGAGGAAAAAAATAACACTGAATAAAACATTCATATTAAAAGGTCAATTCATTTTCAAAAGCAATGCACAGTATTTTCTAAGTAAACTGAGATGCTCCTAAAATAGGCTGCATTTTCTTATGAATGATCTGCTTTTTTGTATTTTAGTGAATATTAAGTAGGGGAAAAAATCCAAAAAGGGCTGGGCTGGCACAGACACTTTTGCAAGCATGTCTATTTTACTGCGCGCGCTTTCTCTCTTTCTCTCTTTCTCTCTCTCTCTATATATATATATATATATATATTCATAAATTCATTGATTCACACAACAAGTATTTTGGGGGCATCTACTATGCCAAAGTATGTTAGGTGCTGTAAATAAGGAGCCTGTCTGAATGTAAGCAAGTGATGGTTATTAATATTTTCAGCAGAAGCAACCACATCTAAACAAGCAACTCTTGAAAAGACAGACATTTCCAGTATGTATTTTCATAGGCTATTAAGAATGCACACCAGAGCTCTCTTTTCTAGTAGGAACTTCCATATTTAAAATCAATAACTTGTTTTTCTGCATAATAATACTGCCCTTCAGGCAGCAGTGGGAGCTACCAAAACAAAAGGGTTAAAACACCACCAAGTCATAATCCCTCCAGAACACTGAGGAAAAGCTAATTCTCCTGCTATGGTACTCTCCCAGCCTAATCACAATTTTCTTCAAAAGAAAATGGTCTTGGGGGCAGGAGTGCATGGAGGGATGGACACTGGGAAGAGGTAACTATGGGGGGGGGAGTGAAGGGGAGCTGTTGCATTGTGGTAAACTGTGGTCAATGTCATGAGACAAAGTGTATGTGAACTGCTGTATGGAAAATGAATTTGCTCTGTAAATCTTCACCCAAACCACAGTTAAAAAAAAAGAAAAGAAAATGGTCTTTCACTCACTACCATCTTCCTTTCTAATAATCTTTTTCTCAGTACCAAGAATACATATGTGTGTAAAACGAGCCAGAAAAAAAATATGGGCTCATTTACTCTACTGTAGCCAGTTTTCTCTCCTCAATATAAACTTACATCTGTACCAGCATTACCACTGCTAGAACATTATCTAGGAGCTCTGGTAGCATAGTGCCTAAGGTATTTGACTGCTAACCAGAAGGATGGTGGTTCAAACCCACCAGCCACTCCTCAGAAGGAAGGTTGGCCAATCTACTTCCGTAGTGATACCACCCTGGAAATCCAAGGAGGGGTCACGGTGAGTTGGGTCCAACTCGACGGCACATAACAACAACAGAACATTATCTAACCCTTCCGAGTTTTAAATGCATTGGAATGCTTAGACATAGTATCACTAAGTATTAATAATATAACTAAAAATAAAAATAGCCTAAGCTGACTTTATCACCTGATATGCTTTGTTCTAAATGCTTCACATATACTAAAATTCATTTAATCTTGATGTGGTAGTTAAGGTTCTATGTCAACCTGGCTGGGCAGTGACTTTGAGTAGCCTGGCAGGTGTACATAGTTATTCCTCATGACAAGATAGGATGTGATATAATCAACTCTATGGTGGAATCTGCTGTAAGCAGCTAATTAATTGCCCTTGGGGTGTAGCCTGCTTCCAGTATATATGCGGAAGCTCTGAGGAAGGTCTCTAGCTTTTTGGCACATTTGGATAGCCAGTGGCCTGCTGTGCTATCACTGACCTCGTGATTATTCCTGGACTTGAACCAGTGGCCTGCCATGTTTCCTGCCATTCTTGGGATTGTGCCATTTTACCTGACAATCTTTGGTTTGTCAGCTTCAGCAGCCAGCAGCTGTGCTGAGTTAGAAGAAGGCTTTCTTGCTCTAGTGGGCCTGGAATAAGAGGTAGAGAGGCCTCTGCCTGACTCTTGTTGGCACTCTGAACTTAGAATTCCAGCCTCCTAAACTGTGAGAGAATTCTGATTTGTTAAAACCATCCACTTGTGGGGTTTGTTATAGCAGCACTAGAGAACCAAGGCATCTTAACAACAGCCTTATGGGACATACTACTTTTTTATCCCCATTTTACAGAGGAAGAAGCTGAGACACAGTTATTCATGCAATGCATTCATTCAACAAACTATTAATGGGAAACCTCCAACCCCATTGGTCTCAGGTCTCCATTTTCAACAGACTTTTTAATAGCCTAACAATCCAGTCTTCTCTCTCACCTTCTTCCTGGGGGAAGAAGAGTGAATTCTGTGAATGCTGAGTTTGGAAAAAGGGACTGGACAACATGGCCCAGACTCTCCTGGATTTCATACTGTGAAGGGAAAATTGGTCCAACTTGAGCAGGAAATACTAGGAAAGCCACTTGGCCACAGTCTTCCAACTAGACAATTTTATTTCTAATAAATCTAAATCTGACTAACTCCAATTTTTCTATGCACTGGTCCCAAAACTGGGTGGGAAAGGAGTATTTATCTACTGTCTACCCTCCCAAAACTCTAACACAAGTTAAGTTTTAATACCCAGTTGGGTGATAAGATCTTTGTGGCGGAAAAAGTAGATATTACCCTCCCACTTTTACGAAAAAGAAAACCCAAACTCAAAGTACATAACCAAGACAGTCCAGTGAGGTTTCTGCAGAACTGATTATGTATGAACCTGCTTCTCTAGCTTGCTATTTTGTAGGCTCTGAAGACATGATTATTCTTCTGCTTTCTTCTCTGTGTCTGACCTGAAAACACTGTCTCCTTTCCAAATAAATAAAATGCCCACAGGTAACATTTTTTATCTACTGTAGCACCCTATTGCAAGGTAGTGGAAAATTCCTTAACATCAGTAGTCTCCATAGTTTCATAAAACAATTGAGGTACTTCAATAGTACCATCAATATATTCTTCTCAGCCTTGCAAAAGACTGTTCCTAGCTCTCAACATTTAATACCACAGCAGTCTGCATTTGTTTCCAGTGCATGATACTCATCATATAAAAAGTACAGCAACAAAAATACAACCCACTACCCTGTAATCCAGGAATAAAAATAATCTCTTATTTCTGAACTTAACATTTGATCTTTCCTGTCCTCCTCAGAATGCAGTGTTTCTGATTTTAAAAATACTCTTAAAAGAGCTGCCACCCAATAATATTGATTTTTGGGGGCCAATATAGATATTTCAGTGCAGATAATTTTAGCCTAATGTTTTCCTATCCTGTACATATTTAATAAGAATAGTTTCCTTACTGTTATATGAGCAAAAATTTCAAAATAAAAAACAAACCACATTGCTTCCACACTAAAGTTAGACACAATATATACTTTTTCACAAATGCATTGTTGTTGTTATTGTTGCTATGTGCCATCGAGTCTGCCCCGACCCATAGTGACCCCTCCTTAGGTTTCCGAGGCCATATCACTACAGGAGTAGGATTGCCCAACCTTCCTTCCGAGGAGTGGCTGGTGGGTTTGAAACGCCAGCCTTCCGGTTAGCAGCAAGTGCCTTAGGCACTATGCTCACAAATGCATAGGTGAAGGCAATCAGTCATCCAGTGCCCTCAACTGTATAGAAAGAGCAGAAGCTAGTTATCAGCATTAATAGGCTTTGACCTTTGTAGTGACCTTGATGTAGGTAAGGCAGTCGTAGCATTATCCCCAGATGAAGAAACTAAGGTTCAGAAAAGTACAGTGACATTTCTAAGTTGACCTACTTTCTAAGAGTCAGAGTTCACCTTTAAAAACATTTTTTACTGAAGCTAAAGTTCATGCTTTTTTGTGTGTGTCTGTTGTTGTTGTTATGTGCCATCGAGTCGGCTCCGACTCATAGCAAGCGACCCTTGCTTGGGTTTTCGAGGCAGTATCACTACGGAAGAAGATTGCCCAACCTTCCTTCCAAGGAGTGGCTGGTGGGTTTGAATCGCCAGCCTTCTGGTTAGCAGTCAAGTGCCTTAGGCACTATGCTACCAGAGCTCCTAAACCCAGAAGTAATGGGAAAACCCTCTACAGGTGAACTGTGCTGAAAATTTAAGTTGAGAAGAGCCAAGACAAAGACTGACAATGATGCAAATGTTGTGTCAATCCCATTTATTTACTACCACAGCCTGGGCTAAGTGGCAGGAAAGAAGACAGAGAAAATCGCACAGCAGAGATGACAAATAGCAGACTGACAGCAAAGACTAGGAGGAAAAACAATAAAAGAAAGAAGAAACCAACTAGAAAAGAGAAATTATGGAGGGGCATTTGGTTATGATGCTATGCCAACATAAGGGTCAGCAAATGTTTTTTTTGTTGTTGTTGTTAGATGTCAGCTCTGACCCACAGTGACCCTGTGCACAACAGAATGAAACACTGCCCGGTCCTGTGCCAGCCTCACAATCCTTGCTATACTGGAGCCCACTGTTGCAAACACTGTGTCAAATCCACCTCATTGAAGGCCTTCCCCTTTTTCATGGACCCTCTACTTTACCAAGCATGATATCCTTCTCCAGGGAATGGTCCCTTCTGATAACATAACCAAAGTAGATGAGACAAAGTCTGGCCATTCTTGCTTCCAAGGAGCATTCCAGCTGAATTTCTTCCAGGACAGATTTGTTAGTTCTTTTGGCAGCCCATGGTACTTTTAGTATTCCTTGCAAACACCACAATTCAAAAGCATCAATTATTCTTTGGTCTTCCCAAATAGTAAACATTTCACACTTTGCAAGTCATAAGGTCCCTGTCACAAGTAATCCACTCTATGGTAGCATTGTAGCATGAAGGCTGCTGTAGACAATATGAAAATAAATGAGCATGGTTGTGTTCCAATAAAACTTTATTTACAAAAACAGGCAAAGATAGGCCTGTGGGCTCTAGTTTGCAAACCCTGGCCTAGACAGTCACATGACCTACACAGGAAAATCTATGGCATACTAAAGAGGCAAAGAGGAAGATGCTAAGGCTTACATCAAAAGTCCAGAGACAACACGGTCATTCAGTGGGCAGCGAATGCCCCAAAGGATGCCAATCCAAAGAGGGCCTATTCTGTGGGGAACGCAGAGTAGCCTCTTGATTAAGTGAATAAACTGATACAATTGTTCAGTAGTCATTTATCCAAAGTTATACATGCTCACAGAATTAATTTGTAAGATATTTTGCCAATTTTGACTCAGAACTATTTAGTCCTATCTTACCACATATTTTACATGCATGTTATTGGAAAAATCACCTTGATGTTCCAAAAGCAACTAATAAAAGAAAACTGTCATGAACAGAGGTAACTGAATAAATTTTGGCTTCCATTTTTGACAGTTACTCCACCTGGGCAATTCTCTCGGACTTTTCCCATTCCATTTTTCAACCTCTTATTCCTGATTTAAAAAAAAAAAAAACCTATTGCCATCAAGTCATTTTGGACTCAAGGCGACCCCATGTGTTAAAGAGTGAAACCACCTCATAGGATCCTCTTGGCTGCAATCAATGTGAAAGCAGGCTGACTGCCAGGGCTTTCCTCCATAGCACCACTTGGTGAATTCAACAGCCGCCTTTAGTTTAACAGTTGAGTGCAAACCATTAATTCCTCATTTAGGTCAATTTAAACATTTCTTTCTCCAAGAAGTTTTTCTCAAACATCCCAGATAAGGTCAAGACACCTACTCTACACTTGCATAACATTGAATTTCTTCATTACTCTCCAGACACTGCAATTCTTTGTTCAATGCCTGCTTCCCAACTATACTACAAAATCTCAGAAAGCTGCCTTGTTCAACACCCACATATATGTCTAGCCACCTGAGACTGATTAATAGAAGGTTTCGGCATTTCAAAATGGCACTGTGGAGTGAGTAAATACACAGCTGGAAGCAATCAGCCAGATTGTGCAGAGTAATTGGGGGGCTTTTCCAGCCTATATTGTGGACAATGTGATAAAGCCAATGAAAGATGGCTATGTCGAGGGGCCAGTAAGCAAGCTGCCCCCTATGTTTAAACAGAATACAAACAGTCCACCCTTCTTAGGTTTGTTAAAGCAGAGGCTACAAAGGAGTGCCTCCCATGCTCTACAACTTGGATAAAAAGCAAATGCGGATCACAACAGTAGGTCCGGATAATCTGAAAAAACATCAAAAACACTCAAAAAAAAAAAAAAAAAAGACCAGTCTTCCTAGTCTGACAAAGGTTGGTGGAACCCAAGTCCATGGCCCTTAGACATCCTTCAGGCCTGGAACTGAACTCGCCTTGTGGCTCAACTTTCCACCAAACAATGAACAGACCTATAAGGTAAACGACGACACCACGGAGGCAGTACTCCTTAGAATAAAAACCAGACAAGACCAAAAGGTAGCCATTTGTCCAGGGATAAGGCTCAGAAGAAAACGCTAAGCACATGAATATACTATAACCTGTTTTTGTAAATTAAAACAGAAAAATAACTGATAGGCTATTTATCTCCAAAATTATCTGGTAAAGAGATTAAGAGTGGCTAATTGTCCAACAGGGAGGTAAATTTGTCTGTCGGTTTGTCCTACCATGGTAACGTGTTGATGTGAGTTTTTAGGCTGAGCCACTGGTGTTTCTAACCCAGCAGGATGCACATGGTACACAGGTTTCAGGCCAGCTTACAGAGTGAGACACACCAGGAAGAAGGAGGAGGCGATCCACTTCTCAAATAATTGGCCAGGGAAAACCTTATGAATAGCAAAGAAACACTGTTTGATATATTACTGTGCAACTTTATAAATAGTTTGGTTAGGTTAGAAGGCTCTCAAAATAGGACTGGGAAAGAGCTGCATCATCTGAGTAAACCCAGCATTACTCCTATGGATAAGGTAAAGCTTTCGAGAACACCATTTGCTATATGGCACCACTCAAATTGAAGAGAAACAGCTACAGACATCCATTAATCATCAGAAAATGGAATATACGAAGTATGAATCTAGGAAAATTGGAAGTTGTCAAAAATGAAATGGAACGCACAAAGATTGATATCCTCGGCATTAGTGAGCTGAAATGGACTGGGTTTGGCCATTTTCAATCAGATAACCATGGGATCTACTATGCCGGGAATAACAGTTTGAAGAGGAATGGTATGGCATCCATCATCACAAAAGATGTTTCAAGATCTGTCCTGAAGTACAATGCTGTCAGTGATGGGATAATATCCATACGCCTACAAGGAAGACCCATTAATACGACTATTATTCAAATTTATGCACCAACCACCAAAGCCAAAGATGAGGAAATTGAAGAATTTTATCAGCTTCTACAGTCTGAAATTGACCAAAC
>NW_006921705.1:6040673-6048978 GCF_000298275.1 Orycteropus afer afer
AATTGCTCCTTGGAAGCGAGAATGGCCAGACTTTGTCTCACCTATTTTCGTCATGTTGTCAGAAGGGACCATTCCTTGGAGAAGGATGTCATGCTTGGTAGGGTGGAGGGTCGACAAAAGAGGCGGAGGCCTTCAACAAGATGGAGTGACACAGTGGCTGCGATGATGGGCTCAAGTATAGCAGAGATCGTGGAGCTGGCGCGGGATCGGGCAGTGTTTCGTTCTGCTGTGCATGGGGTCGCTATGTGTCGGAAACGACTCGACGGTACCTAACAACAATAACAACTGTCTTCCTTTGGATTTATTAAGGAGCTCTGCTGGTACAGAGGTTAAAGCATTTGGCTGTCAACCAAAAGGTTGGCGGTTTGAACCTACCAGTCACTCTGAAGGAGAAAGATGAAGCCGTATGCTTCTATAAAGACTTAAAGCTTTGAAAACCTTATAGGGGCAGTTCTACTCTGCCCTATAAGGTCACTATAGGGTCACGATGAGTCAGAATCGACTAGATAGGAGTAAGTTTTTTTATTTTGATTTATCAGTATGTTCTTCATTTTATAAATGACTATGTATTATTTTGTAAAGAGTTTCTTCTAAGGTTATTTCAAACAAAAAAACTCTGGTGATTAGGCAATACCTCAACAGAAATATCATTTATAGGGAAAATGTGAAACAAGACAATGTTATTATTTAACATAGCTTTGCTGACAGAGTAAAAAGAAAAGTTTCTGACCTCCTTAAACGTTGGTGCTGATAAGGATGTTACATCTTGCCATGATGAGCATCAGCAGACAAAGGCAAAACAGAATCAATGCTGAGGGTGTTAATTTCAGCTTCCTGCATTCTTACTTTTCCTGGTTCATGATATATTTTAAGTTGACCTAATTTCTCTCTGGCACTGGACTCTGAAAACTATGCTAACTTACCTGACCATTTTAGTGACCAAACTGCATCAAGGAATGATAAGAAACTTCAAAAGTGAGGTCTTCTCTCTTAAATGTCATTTATGCAGGTCATAAATTAGCACCCAGACATCAGGAATAATGAAATAGTTACTTGCAAACGTATTCCCAATATTTACACTAGAGTCATCAAATACAAATATTAAATATGTTTAACTTCAATTCATGTGGTTATTTAACATCAGCCTCTACCTAAATTCTCACTCACTGTTGTCAAGTCGGATCCGACTCATAGCAGACCCCTCCTTGGGTTTCTGAGGCAGTATCACCTCGGGAGTAGATTGCCAATCTTCCTTCCAAGAATGGCTGGTGAATGAACTGCCAGCCTTCTGGTTAGTAGTCAAATGCCTTAGGTACTACGCTACCAAAGCTCCCAAATTTCCCATCTTAGAAGATGCTTTAATATCTTATATTTCTTTTCATAAATGCTAATTATCTAATACTGCCCTGTGCTTAAACAATTCTCTATTAACCATGATAACAGTTTTTGTCTGTCATACATAAATTGAAGATTCTTGAAACTCCAAATGGAAATGGCATTCAACAGCTCTTTACAAATGAATGAAATGAACCATGCAAGATTAATTTTTTACACAATGTGGAACAAAACTCTAAATCATTAAAAAAAAAAGGGGGGGGGGACCAGGTTTGCTGGTCTGAGAGAGCCTAGTGGAACCCTTGAGACTATGGCCCCTAGCTGCCCTTCAGGTCTGGAATTGAACTTACTCCAGGGGCTTCTAGCCAAACAACAGACTGGCATACGAGCTGAACATTTATATTAGGCAGATATACTCCTTGGAGAAAACAATCATGGGAGAACAGAAGGGCTGTATACACAAAGGGAGACAGCTCAGGGGGCAGGAGTGCATGGGAGGGACACCGAAAAGAGGTAACTATGGGTGAGGAGAGCTGCTGCACTGTGGGAGATTGCAGTCAATGTCATGAGACAAAGTGCATGTGAACTGCTGTATGGAAGATGAATTTGCTCTGTAAACTTTCACTCAAATCACAATAAAATTGGAAAAAAAAAAAAAAAAAGATTAATTCTTTAAGAGACCCAACTTCGTAATGGCAGAGTTGCCCTCCAACCAGTAACAATTACCAACTATGGAAAAATATAAAAATCAACTTTTTGAAGTCACTGGCAGAAAATGAAAATGAAAAGCCTTTAAAAGAAGGAAAGGACACAAGGACACAGAAGGATAATGTACACTTAGATGCTTTATGTAGTAAGGGGGCAAAAGTCAAATAGTAAATCAAATTCGATTGGCCTAAAGAGTCAGATGATAGGCCTGCTATGATAGCTGAAAATTAAGGAAGGACATTCTAAAATGAAGAAGTCATGGAGGGTGAGTCCTCAAATCTGTATATGAACTCTGCACTCCTTGGCTAAACTCAGAACCACACATATACTGGGCCAGACTCCAATGAAAGATTTCAACAGCTGCCCTCCTCAAAAGAATCAGAGCTTAAAGCTCAAAATCTGCCAGGCCTCTAGGGGCTCAGTAAACACCTCAGATTTTCCTTTGGAAATACAGAAGCCTCTGGTAGCATAGTGGCTAAGGCACTTGACTGCTAACCAGAAGGCTGGCGGTTCAAACCCACCAGCCACTCCTCGGAAGGAAGGTTGGGCAATCCTACTTCCGTAGTGATACTGCCTCGGAAACCCAAGGAGGGGTCGCTATGAGTCAGGGCTGACTCGACGGCACACAACAACAACAAGAACAAACAAAAATGACTGTAGAAAAAAAATGAGTAAAATGCAAATAGTAAAGCAGAAGAAAATAAGCCTACATAACATTCAAGGTGATTCACTATTGATTTAAACGACAGAACAAAATTCAACTCCATTCAAAGAAACGTAACAGAATCCCAACTCTTTAAAATAAATATAGCATCCTCAATATCTGCTATTAAATTTAAAATAAATAGATATTGAGGAAACTAAAAATATATCTCCATATCAAGAGATAAATCAGTCCACAGAAATAGATCTACAAATAACACAGAAATAATCAGAAAGGACTTTAAAATATCAAGGAGCCGGGTGGCAGTGGTTAAAGTGTTCAGCTGCTAATCAAAAGGTCAGTAGTTTGAATTCGCCAGCTGCTCCATGGGAGCAAGATGTGGTAGCTTGCTTCAGTAAAGATTTACAGCCTAGGAAACCCTATAGGGCTGTTCTATTCTGTCCTACAGGGTTACTATGAGTACAAGTTGACTCAATGGCAGTAGGTTTTGAGATTTTTGTTTTTGGATTTGTTTTGTTTTGTTTTTAAATTAAAATAGAAATGGTAAATATGTTAAAGAATCTGTAGTAAAAGATAGATTATGATGGGTAAAGAAATGGGAAATTTCAGGAGTTATACAGAGACTGTAAAAAGAGAACCAAACAGAAGTTCCACAGCATAAAATTACAATATCTGGAATAAAAAATCTGAACTAGATTAACAGCAGACTGGATTCATAGCAGATGAACTTGAGCATATACAATATAGAAAATCCAAGCTGATGCAGAGAGAGAGAACAATTTTTAAAAAAGAGCCACAGTGAGCTGTGGGGTAGCACCAAGTGGTCTAATCTATGTGTGAAAGGAGAGGAGAGAGTTTGAGGTACAAACAAATATTTAAAGAACCACTGGCTGAAATTTTTCAAAACTGATCAAAAACAGCAATGCAATGAAGCATGAAGGTCAGATAACACCACGGCAACCTCATCTCCACATGAAAACTAAAGATAAAGAAAAAAATCTTAAAAGTAACTAAAGAAAACATGTATTACACATGCAAGAATAGCAATATGAATTATGGATAACGTCTCATCAGAAATAGAAAGCCAGAAAATAATGAACAATATAAGGCATTTGACTGCTTCCTCCCTGGAAGGAAGATGGAGCAATCTACTTCTGTAGTGATACTGCCTTGGAAATCCAAGGAGGGGTTGCTATGAGTCAGATCCGAGTTAATGGCAATGAGTTTGGTTTTTCTGGTTAGATCTTTAAAAGAGTTGAAAGTTATAGCAAAACAAAAACTGTAATTCTAGAGCCAACAAAAATGTTTTTCAGAATGAAAGAAAAATTAAAGTACTTTTTTATATAAATGAAAACTGAACGAATATTGCTAGACTCACACTGCAAGAAATTGTACTGGAGGCTCGTCAAGCTGAAGAGAGATGCTAAGATGTAAACTTAAACTTTCCTAAAGAAGAGACATTCTGCATGTAGTGAAAATGTAAAGAAAAAGACTACTTTTCTTTTAATTAAAACATGTAACTACTTAATGTACATTGTATTAAGACTACAATACTGCAATGTATAGTTTACAACAAAGATATAAAAAGTGCAACGACAGTACAAAGAATGGAAAGAGGCAAATGAAACCCATTTCCCATAAGTAGTACATTTGTAGCTCAGACTGATAGACTAAGAAGAATACTGAAAATGGCAGAGAAACTACTAAAAGAATAGTGAAAAGAGGTATAGTTAAAAATCTAACAAAGAAATTAACAGGGAATACTAAAAATGTTCAATTAAACAAAATGAAGGGAGAAAAGACAGATGCTCAAAATAATTTTTTAAAGAATGAGACAAATAAACAACAAAAAGGCAGATCTAAAACTAACCATCAATAAGTAAATTTAAGTGGACCAGATACTCCAATTAAGACGCTGAGGCTGTCATAATACATAAAAAAGCAATACCCAACTAGACAGTAACTACAACAGATGCATTTTAAATACAAAGACATAGATAGATAAACAGGTAGAAGATAATATACTAGCATGACTGCAATACAAAACCCAAAGGCAATAAAAGAAAACTACAAAACTCTTTCACTCATTAATATGTAAACATCTTCGACAAAATATGGTATTTGTGCAAGGACAAATAGAGCAATGGAGTAAAACAAGAGGCCCCTAGGCACACATATAAATGGTCAACTGATTTTTTTCACCAAGATGCCAAAGTAATTCAACGGGGGTAAAGATGGTCTTTAAACAGAAAGGGTAGGAACAAATATATAGCCACGTGGAAGGAAAATAAATCCTGACCCTGACCTCACATCATAAACAAAAACTACTTTGAGATCATTGAAATAATCATCAAAGCTAAAACTATAAAGCTTTTAGAGGAAAACTATCTTCCTGCCCATGAAGGAGGCACAGCACTGTGGATAAAAGCATAAACTGTAAATTCAATTCTATCAAAATAAAAATGTCTGCCCTTTGAAAGACACAGTTAAGAAAGTAAAAAAGCAACTGCCAACCAGAGAAAATATTCCCCATATATGTATGTTACAAAGAACTTGTATCCAGAACACATACAGAATGCCTATAATTTAATAGTAAAAAGTCATACAACCCAATTTTTTTAAATTTGAAGGTTTGAATAGACATGTCACAAAAGAAGATACGTGAGTGGCCAAGCATATGAAAAGAATTCCAACATCATTCGTCGTCAAGGGTCCCTGGAACAGTCAGCAAGCTTGGCTGCAGACCAAAGGGTGGAGGTTTGAGTATACCCAGAGGCTCCTCAGAGGAAAAGCCTGGTGATCTATGCCCTAACCATCAATAATCCAACCACTTCCATCAGCCATTGACAACCCTACAAAGCACAGTTCTACTCTGACACACATGGGATCACCATGAGTCAGGGGTCATTCCATGGCAATTTTTATTTATTTTTTTTAAAGTAGCTCAGGAAATCACAGGAAATGCAAGAAACCAATTTATAGCAACTAAAATGCTAATATTAAAGGACTGACAATCGCTGGTGTTGGCAAAGACCTGGAGATATTGGAGCATCACATATGTTGCTGATTGTTGTTGTGAGGTGCTGCTGAGTCAAATCTAACCCGTGGCAAGAACCTAGAAAAACCAAACCCACTGCCAGTGAGTCAATTCTGACTCATAGTGACCCGCACTGGATTTCCAAGGCTGTAAAATTTTTTTTTCCAATTTTATTGTGATTTGGGTGAAGGTGTACAGAGCAAATTCATCTTTCACACAGCAGTTCACACTTTGTCTCATGACATTGACTGTAATCTCCCTCTCCCACAGTGCAACAGCTCTCCTCCCACTTCCTCCCCATAGTTACTTCTTCCCTGTGTCCTTCCCTCCCATGCACTCCTGCCCCCTGAGCTGTCTCCCTGTGCATACACAGCCCTTCTATTCTCCCACAATTGATCTCTACAAGAAGTGAATCTACCTAGCCTAAATGTTCAGCTCATATGCCTGCCTTTTGTTTGGCTGGAAGCTATAGGAGTGGGTTCAATTCCAGACCTAAAGGGGCCATAGTCTCAGGGGTTCCATCAGGCTCTATCAGACCAGCAAACCTGGCCCCCCCTTTTTTATATAATTTTGAGTTTTGTTCCCCATTGTTCTCCCACTCTGTCCAGGGTCTCCCACACAGATCGCCCTCCTAGTGGTGGACAGTGGTAGCCGGCACCACCTTGTTCTTCTGGTCTCATAGTCATATAGGCTGAGGATCACATGGTGTACCTGTCTCTTGGACTAACTGTTTCCATGCATCTTTGGTTTTCTTCATTCTTTTTCGCACTGGATGAGGAGAGACCCATCGTTGTATCTAGATGGCCGCTTGTATGCTTTTAAGATCCCAGTTGCTACTTGCCAAAGTAGGATGTGGAACAATGTTTTGTGTAATGTTATGCCAATTAAACTTGATGTCCCCTGCGACCATAGTCTCAAGGGCACAGATCCAACAACTTGCTCCCTCTGGGTAGCTTGCTGTGGCCAAGAAGTGACTACAACCTTGCCCCTTGTCAACTCTATACTATATACTCTATATTATATACCTGGACATTCTCACAGAACATACAAATACATTTGTAGAAACATTGACTGCCAACCCTATACATGGTCATAGGCATACTCCCCGCTGCACAGACATACATAATTGTTCAGCCTGTCTCCCCATCTATTCACCTGTAAATCAACGTTTGCCATCACTGACAATGCAATACTGCATCTTTGTTGTCTGTACCTCCCAAGCATCTCTGTCTGTCCTCCTCTTCCTCAATGCCAGTGTTGATCACTCACATTTGGTACACTGCCTTCTCTTCACCCAAATCAATACTTGTCTCTACCTAACAGTCTTCCCTCCCCTCCCTTCCCCTCCCAACCCTGCGAAGCAGCAAAGAAAATCTCCTTCCTATAACCCTCCCCTTGACTTTTTACAGTAACACACTAATACAGTATTTGTCCTTCTGTGACTGACTTATTTCATTCAGCATAATGTCCTCCAAGATCATCCATGTTATGTGGTGCTTTGCAAATTCTATGTTATTCTTTAGGATTGCATAGTATTCCATTGTGTATATGTACCATGTATCCATTCTTCCATTGATGGGCACCTAGGTTGTTTCCATCTTTTTGTCATTGCAAATAGTGCTGCAATGAACATGGGTGTGCATGTATCTGTTCTTATCCTGGCTCTCACTTCTTTAAGATATATACTTAGTAGTGGAATTGCTGAGTCAAATGGTATTTCTAATTCCAGCTTTTTAAGGAGTCATCATACTGCTTTCCACAGTGGTTGTATCATTTTACAGTCCTACCAGTAGTGTATGAGTACCAATCTCTCCATATCCTTGCCAAAGGCTTTAAATCTTTATGAAAGTAGATGGCCTCATCTTTCTTCCACAGAGTGGCTGGTGGGGTCAAACCACCAACTTTCTGGTTAGCAGCCAAATGCCTTAACCAATATACCACCAGAGCTCCTTTTATGGCAAGGAAACCCACTGCCATCGAGTTGATACTGACTCACAGTGACCCTCATTGGGTTTCTGAGGCAGTAAATCTTTATGCAAGTAGATTGCCCAGGCTTCCTTCCATGGAGTAGCTGGTGGGTATGAACTACCAACCTTCTGCTTAGCAGTCAAATGCCTTAGGCACTGTGCCACCAGAGCAGCCCCTTTGGAAAACTGGCAATGTTTTATAAAATTAAACCAATGCTTACTCAATGGTACACTTCCAGATACATATCCAAAAGAAATGAAAATTTATGTCCACAAAGAAACTTATACAAGAATGTTCACAGTACCTATATTTCTACTAGCTTAGAAGTGCAACTATCCCAAATGTCCATCAGTAAGTGATTAGATAAATTCATACAATGGAATACTACTCAGAAACTGAGAAACAATCTAATGATATGTGTACAACAGGTATGAATCTTAAAGACATCATTAAATGGCGCAAAAGAAGTCAGACACAAAAGAGTACATTATGTATAATTATGTAACAAAAATCCTCACAACTGGACCAATGAGCAGCATCACAATAAATGGAGAGAAGATTGAGGTTGTCAAAGAATTCACGTTGCTTGGTTC
>NW_006921705.1:6049483-6053784 GCF_000298275.1 Orycteropus afer afer
AGATCGGGCAGTGTTTCGTTCTGCTGTGCATGGGGTCGCTATGAGTCGGAAACGACTCGACGGCACTTAACAACAACAACAACAACAACATGTATAATTCTAAGTATATAAAGTTCTAGAAGAAATAAAACTAAGAGCTATGGTACTAGGAACCAGATCAATGTGTGCCTCTCCGATGGGACAACTGACCTGACTTTCTAGGCAGACAGAAACAATCTGTATCTTGAGATGTTAGTTCACTTAACTGTTCACTTGACGTGCACATTTTATAGTATGTAAATTACACCCCCCAAATTATGCCCCAAACAGATCACAAGAATTTTTCTCTTTGAGTGAGTTCTGAAAAAGGTTCAGTCTCTCACAAGTTGGAAGAATTTCTCACCTTTATTATCCTGGGAACAACTCTGAAAGCCTCAAAACCAAAAGTTGTACTTAATACAGTCATGCCATTTGTGTAATACATATCCAATCAAAGCAAAGGAAACAGAACTATCTTCTACTTTTTATCAAAATACTCTTTGAACATTTATTTCCAACCCAGAGGAATTAAAAGCAATGTTTTATCTAATTTTATTCATCCCATTAACAATTTAAAGATTACTTTTAACAAAATAAAGGCACCCTGGTGGCATAGTGGTTAAAGCATTCAGCTGTTAACCAAAAGGTTCACAGTTAGAACCCACCAGCCATTCTGCAGAGGAAAAAAGAGGCAGTCTCCTTCCGTAAAGATTTACAGCCTTGGAAGCCCTATGAGGAAGTTCTACTCTGTGCTACAGGGTCACTATGAGTGTGAACCGACTCCATGGCAGTGGGTTTAACAACACAAGCCAAAAAGGACTCAAAAAATGAAAAACCAAGCAACTAGAAAACATAAATCCAAATGTTCTGGTATCTTACTCATTCTAAAAAATTTATCATATATTCCTACTATATTCCAGGTAAGACAATAGTCACTAGTGAAATGAAAATGAAAATTTACACCCTGCTGTTACAGAGTTCTCTGTCTGGTAGAGGAGACAGACACAAATAATGAGTTTAAAATGTAAATAAATGTTCTTAAGTATAAACTGGTACTGGCATCATTTGCGGAAAATATATCATTTCTCTCTAAAACCATAACATTTCATTTTAATCAATAGTATGTACGAAGTCAATAAAACAAATCCAGTTCTTCCTTTTGAAAGACAAAAGTATCTTAAAGAAGAAAAACTTATTTGACCAACTAACTCCATATGTTTCTTAGGTCAAGGGAAACTAAGCCTTTATTTCATTTTAAGGGAAATCACCCTATCCAAAGTAAGAGATGAAGGCACATCTTTTGCAGCTCCCCCACACCCCCATTCCCAACTTCACAGCTGTTCAGTCGGGGCTAGATCCTGTGGAAGGTAAATCTGAAAACTAGACAGGAAACTACAGTATTTACCTCAAAATGGAGAGATGGGCTGAGTTAACTTCCCACTCTTAGGAATCTAAACTGAGATATAAATTCCTTCCCTCCCATTCTACGTTGAGCTTCTTTTGTCCCCACCAACCTACTGAAACTATCCATCTTAAAATCCCTAATGATCTACACCATTTCCAAATCCAATGTTAAGTTCTCCTCAGTTATTCTTATCAACAGCATTGGACACAGGTATCCATTCTGTGGCAGTTAAATTTGCACGTCAACTTGGCTGGGCCTGGTTAAGTGGCTGGGCAGCTGGTGGTAGTTATTCCCCATGATGAGACTGGCAGTCAACTCCATGGTGGGATCTACCACAAGCATCTGAGTAGCTGCCTTTGGGATGTGGTCTGCTTCCTGTATATAAGGAGAAGGCTTGGGGATAGTCTCCAGCTTATGGCACACTTGGACCCTGCATGTAGCCATGTCGCTGTTCAGCAGCCTGCCATGCTCTGCTGACCTCAGGACTTACAATGAACTTCAATCAATGGCCTGCCATGTGGTTTGGTAACATCGGGACTGTGCCATTTTATTTGTCGACCTTGGGCTTGTTAGCCTCAGCACCCAGTAGCTGCCTGAGTGAAGAGACGCCTCTAGCTTCAGTGAGCCGGAGCAAGAGGCAGAGCTGAAGCCCAAAGTCAAGGGTCTCTCACACAGCCCCGAGAGCCTGGCACTCTGAAGTTGGACTTAAAGCCTCCAAACTATGAGAGAATTAAACTGCTGTTTGTTAAGACCATCCCATTTGTTGTACATTCCTGTCAGAGTGGCACTAGGTAACGACAACACATTACTTCTTCTTGAAACATTTTTCTTAAAAAAAAAAAAGGTTGGCCTTCAGGACATACACACACTGTCTTGGTCTCTTCTTTCTTTCCAGCAGTTCCTTCTCAGTCTCTTTTATGAGCTATTTCCTGAAGTATCCACAGGTCACTCAATTCTCAAACCTCTTTCCTAGTATCACTGTTTGGAGGTTCTCAAATGTTTTGGTCTTAGGAGCCCTTTACACTTAAAAATTATTGCGGAACTCAAAGAGCTCTTGTTTGAGGGTGAGATCCATCCATAATTATATCAGGAAACTGAAAAACTGTTTAAATATTTATTAATTCATCCAAAAGCAACAATAATAAACCCATTACATGTCAAGACAAATAATATATTTTTAATGAAAAATACCTTTTCAAAACAAAAGAATATATATTTAATGTGAAGAGAGGTATCATTTTACATTTTGCCAAATCTCTTTTATGTCTGGCTTAATAGAAGAGAACTGGATTCCTGTATCTATGTCTGCATTCAATCTGTTATGATCTCATGTAGCCTCTGGAAAACTTCACTGTCCACTTGGGAGAGAATGAGTGGGAAAAAACCAAATAATGTCTTAGTATTACTGTGAAAATAGCTGTGATTCTGCAGATCCTTTTCTCAAGGTTTCAAGGATCACCAAAGGTCTCTACCACTTTGAGGACAGCTTTAAGAGATTTCATCTAACCCCACACTTTAAAATACCATCCCTTCTATGATAAATCTAAATTAAAAAGAAAAAGAAAAAAGAAATCTCCAGGCTGAACTTTTCCAGATATCAAACAGGTTTCTGTTTTATAAGATTATGTCCAAACCAGTTATGTTACACTGTGTTCTCTAGAGAAGCAAAACCAGTAAAGCTTAGAGAGAGAGAGACAAATTTGTCATAGGAAAATGCCTCACATACTTATAGAAGCTGGCAAGTCCCAAGTTCTTGGATCCAATGTCAAGCTGGAGGCTTTTCGCAGACTCACACAGCTGCAGGGGCTGACGAGCTCAAGGTAGGCAGGCAGTATAGTATACTGGCTGTTGACTCCAATGAATGACGAATCCAAGATCTCTGGGCCAAACGGTGGATTGTTTGCTCATGGACTTGTAGGCAGCACAACAGAATCCTGATCCACAGAAAAGTGTCTCTTTCCCCAGGATGTCCATAAATATACTGGAAGCAGGCCACACCCCTAGGGAAACTCCCTTTCAATGGATTGGCTGCTCAAAACATATACATCTGATCCCATCATGGGAACAACCCACATCACAACTGCTTAAACCACAGAGAATTGTGGTCCAGCCAAGTTGACACACAGCTCCAACTAGCACACCAGTCTTGCCTTCTCACTTTCCCACAACTCCAACATGTTCTTCCTGTTCTTTTCCCTCATCTCAGTAAATGACAACTCTAATTTACCAGTAGCTCAGGCCAAAATCAATGAAATATCCTTAATGCCTGTCTTTCTCTCAAATCCACTATTAGCTAGTAATTCTATTAGCTATTATTTTGAAATATACTCAGAATCCCACTACATCTCCATCTCTCCACAGCTTCCACCCTAGCCCAAGCCTTCACATCTCGGCATAGCTTTTGGAATAGCCCCCTAAATAATCTCCATGCACCCTCTTCAGTCTCCTGTAATATATTCTTCACTCAGCAACCAGAAAGGTATTTTCTGAAAACATAACAACACATCAATTCTCTGCTTAAAACTTCATTCAGAGCAAAATCCTAAGTCCTTATCATGTCCCACAAAGATCTATGTGCTATGGCCTCCTCCTACCTTCTCTGATCTCATGTCTTACATCTTTTCTACTGACTTAATCTACCCCAGCCATAGGTACCTCCATGCCATTGCTCAAATACAGCAAACACACTCTCAACTTCAGACCTTTACAGGTGCAGTTTCTTTTGCCTGGAACCCTCTTGCCTCACATATCCACATGGTTTGATCCCTCAGTCAACACATCCAAGATGCCTTTCTTCACTTTGTCTTATTGCAAAAAAGCATTCTCATCATTGCTCCCAACCCCTTTTCCTGCTTCATAGTTCTTTGTACAACTCATT
>NW_006921705.1:6054884-6060624 GCF_000298275.1 Orycteropus afer afer
GGTCGCTATGAGTCAGGTCCAACTTGATGGCACATAACAACAATAACAACATGGTCCAAACATTCTTCTCTTTCAAACTTTCACATCTCTGTTGCTATCTTATACTCTCCCTTCTAAGCTCCTGCTTGTATCACTTTCTATAAAACTAGAAATATATTCTTAAAATAAATAACAGGAATTTTTTAAGTAGGAATTTTTTAAAAACAAAAAAGAAAATCCAGAAAGAGTAGTTCCTAAAAGTGATTCCTCTGCTTTCTTATGAGTCCTTGAGTAACAGGTTAAAACAGTGAGGTCTCACTATAGTCATAGACAACTCATCTATCTACCTACCTACTTACCTACCTACCTACTTACTTCTGCTTGCGAGGGCATATGGTTAAGTCGGCAGTGCTCATGGTGTACAACACACTCTGCTAGGTGCTGGAAAACTTTCTAAGATGAGAAAAATCTTCCTGTTAGAGATAACTTGAAATCGTGGACAGAGCATGGCCTTTGCACTATGACAGATGTAGGTTTGAACCAGTAAGCCAACACTTATGAACTGTGTATCTCCAGGCATGGCTGAGCTTGGGTTTCCTGGATTTGAAATAAGGAAAGATCTGGGCCTCTGTACTTACTATTCCCTTTCCGGATATGTTCTTGGCCCAGATACAGCATGCTCACTCCCTTCCCTTTGTCAGGTCCTTACAAGGATGTCACTTCCTCACTGAGGCCTTACCTGACACACACATACACACACACTCTCTCTCTCTCTCTCTCTCTCACACACACACACACACACACACACACTACTCATACTTACACTCCCCATCCATGTCCTTGCTGTATTTTTTTCCAGTATCCTAATCTATCCAGCATACATGTATTTTACATTCTACTTATATATACGTTGTTTATCATCTTTCTCCCACTAATATGTCAGCTCCATATTGTAGGTTTTGACTGGTTTTTTGGGTCCCCCCCCTTGTCAGTTTCTGTTTATTGCCTGAAGTGCTTTAACAAGGGCCTAGAATATAAAGGTGTCAGCGAAACTTTGTTGAGTGAAGGAAAGTGATAAAGGCTCCTGGCAAAGTACCAGGGTTTTCATTAGAAACTATGCAAATAAAGTCCTTAAGATATAAAAGGCACTCAGTAAATAATAGATATTATCTGTAGAGAAGGGATAATATAGTTAATAGATTTTAAACAAAAATAATGTAAACAACAATGACATAGGACTACTGCTTTAGCAGCAAAAAGTAAAAGAAATAATTGCTTTAAGGCCACTGAAGTAAGAACATTCTGGGTTATTCCAAATAAAGAGACTAAGAAATTTACACTTTCCTTTACAGGAAACAAACTTTAAGAGAGGAGCAAGTGTGAAAACCGACGTTCTGGATTACCAGTGGATACTATGGGTGTGTTCTTCCCCTCTGGTTGTCTGCTCTGTCCACACCCTCACCACCCCCACCACCTCACTGAAACCGATCTCATTCTTGTTTCTACTGGGGCTTCTTTCCCAAGTTATTAATACAGGTGGAAGTAAATATATACAGTCAATCAAAAATACTTACATCTGTGAATACAATGTTAAAAAAATTAAAAATAGTTCCAAGATTAAAAATCTCTACATAAAGATGAGAGAATGATTTATCCAAAGAAAGCTTTCTTCATTTTACAAAAGGATTTCCTAAGAAATGCTTGAAAATTAGTGAACTTTCCTAATCAACTTGAATTTATTCAAAACTTATTAAAAACATCATTGATATAATTCTCAGAAATGCACTCATTGCATGAAAAAAATGTAACTGCGATTAAGAAAAAGAAAGCACTGAAGAAAATCTAGGTCCTCAAATTTTGAGCAAAAAATAGTATATAATATGAGCTTTTGCATTAATTATTTTGCATTAGTAATTTAAAAGACTAAAAATACTTATAATGTAGGAGGCGAACCATTTTACTCCTTAGAAGTTATTTCCACCAATGCCAATTCAAAATAAACACTACAATATTTAAGAACAGCCATTTTTTCATGTGATTATGCTAATGTACTTTACAAAATTAAAACTTGCAAGCATAGCTACTCAAAATAATAATTAAATTCCCCACATCCTCCAAATATTAATTTTAATATTTCTAGTCATGATATGGTCTTCTTATGTAAGCATGCAGCTGACAAACTGTTCTGTTAACCCAGTTGGCATGCTTACCATGTGATGTTTCTGGTTCCTTTTATAGCAAATATTTAAAACGCACTATTCCTTAGCACCATATTACATGCTAAGAAAAATTATTCACTAGTTTATGTCACACCAAATACATCACTATTTCCAGAAACCTGTACTCTAATGTAGCAACACAGACTGAGGGATGAGGTAGGGAAGGTATGCATTGTCAGTATCACAAACAGCAAGCCTCCCTTTGCAAAATAAATATAGCATGGGATCTCAAAGAAAAAGAAAGGAAGGAAATTAAAGTTCATGACAGTGAAATCACAAAAACGATAAACTGGTACCAGTTGTCGTCGAGTTGATTCCAACTCATGCAATCCTACGTGTGATGAGTGTAACTGCCCCATAAAGTTTTCATGGCTATGACCCTTTGGAAGCTGATCACCAGGTCTTTCTTATACAGAGCCCCTGAGTGGGTTCGAACAGCAAACCTTTCCATTAGTAGTCCAGTGCTTAACCATCTGTGCCACCCAGGGACCTCCATGAAAACAACAAATGTTGAAAATACTTAGTATTTTAATCAAATGTTATAAATATGATTACAAACCAAATACGATGAAATAAAAGAGAAAGCAGCAAGTAATGGTTTAAAAAAAAAAAAACAAACAGAAAGTTAAATTCCCTAAGAATTGGGCTACTTCTCAAACCCTGCTTCAAAAAGGGGAGGTTGCATGGGATACTGAAAGGAGCATATTTGAGACAAACAGACCTTGCGCAAAATCCCATTTCTGCCACTTAAGTCTCTGTGAAAGAATGAGCCAATTCATTATCTTTTAGAAACTTCTGTTTCCTCATCTAGAATATGGGACTTATTCAATGCTTTCAAGATTGTGTAAGAATCAAAAACATGTAAAATATTTGGCATAGGGTACATATGTAGATGTACATATTGGCAGATAAAAATACCTAAGCCCAAATGATTAAGGGGACATAAACCACGACACAGTCTATGCCCTAAGAAAAAGGGCCAGGGCATTAAAAGTGAGACACCCAGCAAAGTCAGCAGGTATGAAATAATAGGTACCCTTGCCCTTGATGATGGACATGGCTGAGAAGATAAAAATGGAAGGCTAGGCTGTAATCAAAAAATGAAGTAATCATTTAACACTGTAACTCGGGAGGGAGGGAGGAGAGTCAAGGAGACAAGTAGGTCAAGGTAAATGACTAACAAGGAACCTATCAATCTGGTACAGCCCAGTGGGATATAGCCTTGATGTCATCCAAGATACAGTAAAGCCAGTTAAGTAACAGCTGGTTCAGAAGGTGCCATTTTCTGAGCTTTGACAGTGACCGCTCACTCCCAGAAAAGAGGACAATGAAGTCTTTGGCCAGAAATCTGCTATCACTTTCATCTGGCCAGAATCTAATGTTGCTCTGTGGTCTTTATTGTTCTTCAGGCCATTAAGAAAAACTCTCCAGAGGCTGAGTCAGAGGTGCTCAAGAAGGGGTGAAGAGTGACATTTCACCAGTAAGTTTAGAGAACAATAGACAATAGTGTATTTGACTAAGGAGAAGAGATGAGGTTCTGCCCTAAGAACATTCCCAGGGAATTACTCAACTTGGTATAGCACAGTGGGCTGTGTCAGGTTCAACCGAAGCTCTCAGTTACTACATACCTTCAACACCTACTGTTTTGCATTTACTGATAGGTTCCTTTAAAATTATTCTCATGTACACGTCTTGAGGCAGGATCTTCTCTCCTACTTCATAAGCTTCCCAACCAAACACTTCCACGCATTTTGAAGAATTCAGTGGTGTGTCTAAAATAGAGGAATAATTTAAGCTTAACCACTTTGAAGTGGAATTGTAAAAGTCTAGAGCCAAAAGAGCTTATAAATCTAGTGTAGCTCACTATGAATAAAAAGCATTAAAGTAGTAAAGCCTTTGCTTGGTAACAAAAAATCTCACAAAGGACCTTTTCCACAGCCTACCGTACCCTCAAGGAGCTCTGGTAGTGTAGTGCCTAAGGCACCTGACTGCTAACCAGAAGGCTGGCGGTTCAAACCCACCAGCCACTCCTCAAAAGGGAAGGTTGGGTAATCGCTATGAGTTGGGGCCGACTTGATGGCACATAACAACAACCACCACCCTACCCTCAATCTTCTCTTAATTGAAAACAAAGGTTATAAACCTTCTGTCACACAGAAGTATTTCTCCTTTTAGATATCTATCTGCTATCTTTAATTGTCAACAAAAACTGATACTCAAGAAATTAAATGTAAAAACGAAAAATCCAAATTTACTGCCATTGAGTCAGATCCAACTCATAGTGACCCCTCCTTGTGTTTCTGAGGCAGTATCACTATGATAGTGGATTGCCCAGTCTTCCTTCCAAGGAGTGGTTGGTGGGTTTGAACTGCCATCCTTCTGGTTAGCAGTGAAATGCCTTAGGCACTACGCCACCAGAGTTCCTAAATTAAATATAGCAACCTCAAAATGAAAATAAAGGATAACTACACTAAGTTACCCTCCTTACAAGTTAACTTTATAAAAAGATGGTCACCTCTCTGAGGTCAATAGTACCCTCATAAATGCTAGTTTATGTGTGTGAATGGGTATGTGCATGACAGGAAGCTAGATATAAAATTTTACACCAAACAAACAACGAGAGGTGTTCATTTCGTATCTCATTTAGAGTACTTTGTACTTACCTGTGAAATAATGTGGAATGTAACTTAATAGAAAAGTAGCATTTTTATTTGGGTCATGTTTAAGCTAGTAATAGTCTCTCTGATTAATTAGCAAAGAATGTTTGCCTTGAACACTGTGCTCTTTTAAAGAGTTATCTATATGGGATCAAACTGACAATAAAAACTAAACTAAAACTCACAGCCATCAAGTTGAACCCGACTCATACCGACCCCTGCTTGGGTTTCCAAGGCAGTATCACTACGGAAGTAGACTGCCCAACCTTCCTTCCAAGGAGTGGCTGGTAGGTTTGAACCGCCAGCCTTCTGGTTAGCAGTCAAATGCCTTTGGTACTACACTACCAGAGCTCCTAAACTGACAACAGCAATTTGAAAGGTTAGCTAGGAAGCTTGGGTTTATGTTAACAGGGGAGGAACAATTCAGGAAAAGGAAGGTGAGAACGGTTGTACAACTTGAAAAATGTACTGAATGTCATTGAACTGTATATGCAGAAATTGTTGAACTGGTGTATGTTTTGTTGTGCATACTTTCAACACCAATATGAAAAATAATAATCATCTTTAAGAAATGGGTTCTCAACCCTTTCTAGGATCTTATAAGCCCTATGCTGTTGAGTACTAATGAATGCTAAGGCTACTTACTCCTCCCCCTATCAAATTTCAGGAGGATCACGAACTCCCTGAAGCCTATCCCTGTCCTCCAGGATGAAAACCCTGGTGGTTTCCACCTATAGTTCTGGTAGCTTAGTGCCTAAGGCGCTTGACTGCTAACCAGAAGGCTTAAGGTTCAAACTCACCAGCCACTCCTCGGAAGGAAGATGGGGCAATCTACTTCCATAGTGATACTGCCTCGGAAACCCAAGGAGGGGTCGCTATGAGTTG
>NW_006921705.1:6060724-6068770 GCF_000298275.1 Orycteropus afer afer
CTGTGCAGTCTTTCTGCCTATTCCGCCATCTTACTGGAACTCCAACAAAAACATTTTTTGTTACGTCTAACTTACATGTAAGAGCTCTGGTAGCATAGTGCCTAAGGCACTTGACTGCTAACCAGAAAGCTGGTGGTTCAAACCCACCAGCCTCTCCTCGGAAGGAAGATGGGGCAATCTACTTCCATAGTGATACTGCCTCGGAAACCCAAGGAGGGGTCGCTATGAGTTGGGTCCGACTCAATGGCACGTAACAACAACAACAGCTAAAATCTTGAGGCAGCTAACCGGCTTCACGCTATGAAGAAACAATTATTACACCAAAAGAAACTACCACTCTCACAGTCCCTAAGAATGCTGGCAAACCAGGCAATAACCCCATGTGATCATTTTTCACTGTATCTATAAGAAATAGTACTATGTCTGTAAACAACCAGTCGCAAAGACAACGGTTGTCACAAACCAAGCAAAAAGCACTAGGACTCTTTTGCTATTACGTTACTTAAAAGTATTCAGGAAAAACTTATTTACATAAAGTAGTATCTCCTGATGATATCAATGTACAGTGTATAAGCCCAAACTTAAAGCCAAGGATTTTTCCCTCCAAAAAACATTATACCGCAGGAATTAGTATGCTATCTTACATTTAAGCTCTCACTCAGTAACATCCTACAGACAACTCAGTTTATTTTAAATAATGATATAATGTTTGGAAAAGTAACCACGATTAATTTTGGCTTTGGATATTTATAGGTCACTTTTTGGGATTCACAGATATTAAAGAACTCTTGTGGAGCAGCAGTTAAAACACAGCTGCTACCCAAAAGGTTGGCAGTTCAAACCACCAGCTGCTCCATGGAAGAAATTTGAAACAGTCTGCTTCTGTAAAGATTTGCAGCCTTGGAAACCCTACAGAGTGTGGTTCTACTCTATCCTAGGTTGTTGTTGTTATGTGCTGTCAAGTCGGACCCAACTCATAGCAACCCCTCCTTAGGTTTCCGAGACAGTATCACTACGGAAGTAGATTGCCTCATCTTCCTTCCGAGGAGTGGCTGGTGGGTTTGAACCGCCAGCCTTCTGGTTAGCAGTCAAGTGCCTTAGCCACTATGTTACCAGAGCTCCTATTCTATCTTATAGGGTCACTATAAATCAGAACTGACTCGATGGTAGTGAGTTTGGTTTGGTTATAAAAATTGGAAGGAGCCCTGTACCAAAAGGTCAGTAGTTCAATCTCACAAGACGCTCTGCAGGAGAAAGATGTGGCAGTCTGCTTCTGTAAAGATTACAGCCTTGACAGCCATCAGTGTCCGTGGTGGTTATGTTTGTGTATCAACTTGGCTGGGCCTTGTTGGGTCACTGGGCAGCTGGATGTAGTTATTCCCCATGGTAAGATTGGTAATTAACTCCGTGGTGGAATGTGTTGGAGCAGCTGAGTAGCTGCTTTGGGTATATGGTCTGCTTCCCTTATATAAGCAGCAGCTTTGGGAATGGTCTAGCTTATGGCACCTTGAACCCTGCATGTAGCTGTGTCGTTGCTCAGCAGCCTGCCATGTTCTGCCGATCTTGGTACTTACAATGGACTTGAATTAACAGCCCGCCATATGGTTTGGTAACATCAGGACTGTGCCATTTTATTTGTCAACCTTGGGCTTGTTAGCCTCAGCAGCCAATAGCTGCCTGAATGAAGAGATGCCTCTAGCTTCAGTGGGCCAGGAGCAAGAGGCAGAGCTAAAGCCCAAGGTCTAGGGACTTTCACACAGCCCCTAGAACCTGGCACTCTGAACTTGGACTTAAAGTCTCCAAACTGTGAGACAATAAACTCCTGTTTGTTAAGGCCATCCCATTCGTGGTATATTCCTGTCAGAGCAGTACTAGGTAATCAAAACAATGTCACAAAACAAAATGTGTATGAATTGTTTAACAGAAAACCAATTTTCTTTGTAAACTTTCACCCAAATCACAACACAAAGTTAAAAATAAATAAATAAAGATTACAGCTTTGGAAACCCTATGGGGTAGTGCTACTTTGTCCTACAGGGTTGCTATGAGTTGGAATTAACTCAATGGCTGTGGGTTTTGTTACAGAAAACAGTTAATAAAAAGAAGGCAAAGAAATAAATTTAATTATTGTAGCTAAGAGCTAACAATAATAAAAATGAGATGTCATTTTTTAAAAAAAGTCTTTTAAAGATCATTTTAAAAAGCAGTATGTATTCTGGGGTTATAGATGGCCAAATGAATAGGCCTGTTTTTCTCTGCTTCCCTTCAGATCCCCAGTAAATGACAGATGAGGAAAGAGATATAAATCCACAGGACAAAAAGAACTGAAAAGAAGATTGGAGCAGACAATATGCTGACAGCATTCTAGAAGCTGGGAAGCAGGCAGAGAGACGACTGCTTGGTAGAGCAGGCTGGAACTTCACTGTCTGAGAATAAAAAAGCAGCCAGCTGACTAATCCAGAAAGGTTCGGGAACTGAACACCTGGTTCCTCTAAAGGAGGAGGTTAAGGGGTAGGCTTCAGAAGAGGAAGTCTGGTTGAATGTCTGTATAAAAACCAAGGCCCCTCTCACACTTAGTAAAGCGAGACAAACTATCCCTCCTCCAACACCACAAGGCTTTTACTTGTGGGAGAAACGACTTAGTAAGATTTCAGATTCAGAGACACAGACAGTGGATAACACCCCACAGAAAGGTGAACAGAGGATTCCTTTTTGGAGAAACTGACAAGTCCAAGAGAAAAAAAATCTGTAAATTCTGACTTCAGGGAGTTGCCCAGTGAAATGGCAGGTCCCTGTCCAAAGATCCTGCAACAACGCCACCAGGTTACATATTTCCAGTCCACTTTTCATTGCCTCATTCTTAAACGTGAAGAGAAAAAATGATGAACAAGAAGGGAAAGCGTCATTATTCCTTTGAGGAAAGCTTCTAACATTAAAACCAGGGCCAAAAACAAACATAAAAATGGGTTAACACAGAGAAAAAAGAAAAGTACAAAGAGCAGAAGAAGAAAAGAGCAAAATAATTCAATTAACAATTTCAAAGGAAAAGAAAAAATACTGCATCTGTGAGACAAAAGCAGGATGCTATTTTTAAAAAAGGAAATATTCAGAGACCACGTATGACATTAAATTTGAAATTACATGCCAGCAGAAATTAAAAGCTATATTAAGAAAACCTCTCAAGAATTAGAACAAAAAGACAGTAATAGAGGGGAAAAAAACTAAGAAAAAGACGAGAAAAATCAGGGGATCAAACCAGTATGTCCAATACTCAACCATCAATGCCCTTAAGTCGAACCCGACTCATAGTGACCCCCCACCTTGGGTTTCTGAGGCGGTATCACCACAGTAGAAGATTGCCCAACCTTCCTTCCAAGGAGTGGCTGGTGGGTTTGAACCACCAGCCTTCTGGTTATCAGTCAAATGCCTTAGGCACTATGCCACCAGAGCTCCCCCAATACTCAACAGACTTACAGAAAAAGAGAACAGAGATACAGGGAAAGGAAATCATGAAATAAATAGTATAAGAAAATTTCCCTTGTGGAAGCATGTGAGCATCCAAATGGAAAGGTTTGTGAATATCAACAAACATAAGAAAATATGTTCTAAATATGAAATTTCAGAATTTTAGAGATAAAGAAAAGATACAGACACTTTGCAGAGAGATAAAACAGTTCACCCACAACCAAGTGGGAAGCAGAATGGTCTGAAACATCTCGACATAAGTATCACAGAGCTCAGCCACAAACAAAATACAGTCACAATAAAGTCAACATGAAGTATTTCTTTCACCACAGACTATAATGTGGGCACATCAAGAAAATGGAGACAGGAAGAGAAGGTGTGTACAAAGGGTAGAGGGTACGTATGAGATCTAAATTCTCACCTTCCATGGCAGAAAATCAACATGCAAAGTCAATAAATAGCACTTAAAGCTTACAACTCTTTAGAAATGAGTAAATGAATGCTGGAAAATATAACTAAAAGAATTTAAAAAAACCTACTCTTGGGCAAAGGGGTAATGGAAGTATAAAAAGAACAGGGTTCGGCTGATATAGCTATTTAAATAAATAAACAACATATATACACAATTACCACAAAATGAATAAACTAGATAGATGGATAAAAAAAATGTAATTCTAAATATTGTTACACAATGTAGATATCCAAGGTTCTTCTACAGAAAGACAACAGCTGTCTTCAGTGGCATCCGCAGCAGACTGTGGGTGGTGCAGACCACACCAGGTGACACTGTCAGAGACGGTGACACCAAAATGACCGCCTGTAAGATTTCTGTGCAGTGTTTTAGCAGAGACTTACTATGTTTTAGGAAAATATCCCTGCAGTTAGTTATAACATCAGAAACATTTTTTAGAAGCCCAGCTAACATGTATCAATATACCTACAAGGCTAATACCCTATGCTAATTTACTTTTTGAACCTTTGAATGTGCTCTGGTCAGAGCTGTCATTATTATACAATTACAATGATGCTTCAAATCATGTGGTTTTCTCTGCATGTGCTACAAGCATGCACTGGTGCTTACATTACCGTCAATGTTTTTTTAGTCATCAATTTTGTCAAATTTTCTGGTGTTTCAGGTACAATATTGTAGTAAGTAGTATTTGTGAACCTGTGTCAATAACTTTTTTAAGAATGGAAGTAGGAAGCAAAGCAAAAGGAGGAGAAAAATGAAAACAGGTTTCCTCTCATTTAGTAACTATGTTTTAACTGATAATGTTGTGATTCAATGTCGAAACACTATGAAACAACTGTGTTGTTAATATTCATGTAACTTAAATATTTTATTTAAGCAGTTAACAACTACATCATTGTTGTTGTTGTTGTTGTTTGCTGTCGAGTCGGCCCCGACTCATAGCGACCCCTCCTTGGGTTTCCGAGGCAGTATCACTATGGAAGTAGATTGCCCAACCTTCCTTCCGAGGAGTGGCTGGTGGGTTTGAACCGCCAGCCTTCTGGTGAGCAGTCAAGTGCCTTAGGCACTATGCTACCAGAGCTCTATATGAGAACTTATAATAAACATTATAAGGATTCTGTATGGTCTGGTATAAGAGAAGGTCGGAGTGGGGGGCACACCATGAGTCACTGTACTTGGTGACACCAACCCTTACTGATGCCACTGACTGTCTTAACATTATGGAAATGGTTATCTGTAACCTTGGAATTACAGTTCCTATTACAGCACCACACATGAACTCCAGCAATACTGTATCACAAACAAGTAAAATGATAACATGCTGTGGAAAATGGTATTAGATGCTTCAAAAATGTGATTTTAATAATGAAGATACTGATGTCAAATAAGAGTTGGAAGAAACTTGTTCTAGGTATGAAAAAGAGTTAGTAATATTCTGTTGTATATAAATATGTGATTGTTATATGTAAGTACCTCACTAAATTAAACAGTATAAATATCTGTATGACTATCATGTTATTGTTAGTCAATTGACTCTGGTGACCCCAATGTGTGCACAGCAGCACTGCTCCGTATAGTTTTCAAGGCTGTGACCTTTTGGAAACAGGTATCTATATCCGTAAGTACAATCAAGTTCTTGTTTAGATCTTCTCAGCAGGAAACACAAGAATTACAGATCAGGCATAAACAGTACATGAGGAAATGAAAAATCCATTTACCTGAATCATGCTGCTATTTTTCTTTATTATTCTTCCTTCCAATCTAGGATAAAATAATAAAAAAAATTAAAGAGCATTCTTCATGTAATGAACTACTTATACGAAAAAGAAATAAAATCCAAGGTAATTATTATTCACTTCTTATCATAGATCCACTAAAAAGTAATGTTCTTTCTCACTTTCCAGCACAATTTCTGGCTGCCATGATATTCAGCGTAAACTCTATTACGCAAAGTCAAGCACAAGCAGGCATGGATATCCAGTGCCAATGCAAAAATACATACCACAATGCACCTTTTGGTATGAGTTTTAAAATCATGTTCTTTTATGAATTATCTCCTCTCCATTCATGTAAGTGTTAATTGACTATATACAGAAAGATGAGAACTCTGGTAGCATAGTGCCTAAAGCACTTGACTGCTAACCAGAAGGCTGGCGGTTCAAACCCACCAGCCACTCCTCGGAAGGAAGACGGGGCAATCTACTTCCGTAGTGACACTGCCTCGGAAACCCAAGGAGGAGTTGCTATGAGTCGGGTCTGACTTGACAGCACGTAACAACAACAACAACAACATACAGAAAGAAAAAGAAGCAAGAAAGCAAATTTTCAAACCTTAAGAACTATAACTGTGGACTTAAAAGAGTAACATGTTTAAATTTTTATTTTTACTAAAACACAATCAATAACAAGTTAAGGGGAACAACTACAGACCTTAGCTATAAATAGATCTTAAACCCATATGGCATTAAGGGCTTAGAAATGCTTCCTTGTTTAATTTCATTTACAACTTCCTAAACTAAAAATGAAAAATGATCCTTTGAAAACATATGTGAATTAAGGTACTTGCAGAAAGAAAAAAAATACCCATTTTTAAAATTAATCAATTTTTTATTAACATATTACATACATACATAAAAGCACAAAAATCCTGAGTGGCTTCAAAAATTTTCATTAAGTGAATACACACTTACAACCACCACTCTCCCCAAAGGTCACCACTGCCCTGATTCTAGTACCACACATTCAACAAAGTATTATTATTCAGGAATTTGTCTAGAAGTCTAAACATCCTTGTATCTGGATCAAAATTAAATGCTTTAGGAAGAGAGACTCAAAGGTGAAATTATCTCTGAAAGGTATCAACCTGTCTGAGGAAGATGTGTTGATAGAGAAGCTGTTTTATGACAAGAACAGAAGGGAAAGGGCTTCCCTGTTGTCCAGAACAAATGTACTTCTAGGGGTAAGGTTGGTGGGTGAGGGGAGGTACCTGGGGGGAGGAAGGGAGGAAAAGGCTGGCAGTTCAAACCCAAAAGCCACTCCATGGAAGGAAGACAGGGCAATCTACTATAAATATTTTATCACCTCGGAAACGCAATGGGTACCGCTGTAAGTCGGAATTGATTCGATGGCAGTGGGCTTGGCTTCATTTGATTAGTGTATTGATAATACCAAAAAAACAAACCCACTGCCAAGGAGTCAATTTCAACTCATAGCAGCCCTATAGGACAGAATAGTACTACGCCAGAGGGTTTTCAAGGCTGTATCTTTACGGAAGCAGATGGCCACATCTTTCTTCTGCAGAGCAGCTGGTAGCTTTGAGCTGCCGCCTTTCAGTTAGTAGCCAAATGCTTTAACCACTGCAACACCAAGGCTCCTTCATCAATAAAAATATTGAATCTCAAAAAGTCTGAGTAAAAGTGCTAAGGTAACCAATTAGGAGATGAAGCAACACTGTTTCTCTATATAGCTTCCTCTGTATGCAGGGCTGGAGACACCATAAACAAAATGGAAATGTTAACAGAAATGAAACCATGTAAATAGACATAGAATATGTTTATATTGTCCCCACCTATGAATCAATTAAAGGAAAAAAACAAGTTATTCAGGATCCACAGTGTCATCTGGATTATTAAAAAGTCGAATGGTTTTGTTACTTGTCAGGTTGGCCCATTTATCTTTCTGTACCTCAAAGAAGTTTCAAAAGAAATCCTTACAAACTTCTCGAAGTGCAATTTTCTGAGATGTTTGGTTGTACTGTATGCTTTCCCGCTGCAACGAAAGAGAGGCTTGTCCCTCAGTGAAAATCAGTTCTGCAGAGAGGCACATTACCTCCAGAGAATTATCAAGGAATTATGGTAACAGTTCCCTCAAACAACAGGCCATACCTAAATGTTTAATTTCTTAAATACCTTAAAAAAAAGGGGGGGGGGGGGCCAAAAATGAAATGCCGTTCAAAATGAGATATTTCTATTCTGCTTCTTAAATGGGAGAGAAGAAAAATTATCTACTTTTTACGACTATATGTGATTTACCAAAAGGCATGCAGCTAAAAAGGAGCTCTGGTGGTGTAGTGCCTAAGGCATGTGACTGCTAACCAGAAGGCTGGTGGT
>NW_006921705.1:6068870-6083191 GCF_000298275.1 Orycteropus afer afer
GACTGCTAACCAGAAGGCTGGTGGTTCAAACCCACCAGCCACTCCTCAGAAGGAAGGCTGGGCAATCTACTTCCATAGTGATACAGCCTCAGAAACCCAAGGAGGGGTTGCTATGAGTTGGATCCAACTTCATGGCAGTGGTTTGTTCGTTTTGCAGCCTCATGTTGTTGTTGTTGTTGTCATGTGCCCTTGAGTCGGACTCGACTCATAGCAACCCCTCCTTGGGTTTCTGAGGCAGCATCACTACAGAAATACATTGCCCAACCTTCCTTCCAAGCAGTGGCTGGTAGGTTTGAACTGCCAACCTTCTGGTTAGCAGTCAAGTGCATTAGGCACTATGCTACCAGAGCTCCTCCGTCACAGACGAATATAAAACAGGACCTCAATGACAATGGTTGTTGATAGATACCATGACATGTCTTTACATTTAATTCTACAAAAACTGTGCAGTGGGGGGGGGGGGGTGTAAAAATCCCCTATTTATCAGATGCAGACATTGAGCTCAGAAAGGTTAGGAAATCTGCCCCAAAGCCACACTGTAATGAAATTGGAAAAGGATTCCAAATCAAGTCTGTCCAGATACCAAAGACCATTCTGGCTTAATGATAAACCCAACCGAATGTGGTTTTTAATCCCAAATCATTTAGTGATCCTGTTCACCATTTTCCAGTTTCCAATTGCTATCAATATTCTGAGTAAAAGATATTGGCACTCCTCCTTACTGTAAGATGGGGATGTATCTTGTTAGATAGTTGCTTAAGAATAGGAGACAAAAATCGGTATGGATGGACACTTTATAGATTACACACTATAGGCACTGCTATCGAGTCAGCCCCGACTCATTGCAACCCCTCCTTGGGTTTCTGAGGCAGTATCACTATGGAAGTAGATTGCCTAACCTTCCTTCTGAGGGGTGGCTGGTGGGTTTGAGCCCCCAGCCTTCTGGTTAGCAGTCAAATGCTTTAGGCACTATGCCACCAGAGTTCCTTTTACAGATTAGATAACTGTTAGAAAGTGTCTGAGAGCACTCTGGTGATCATCTTGATATGGGATCTAGCACAGGGAATGTAGACTCAAAGCTGCAGGCTGGGTTTTGCAGTGAAACATATGCTGTGAAGAAGTTCTTTCTGGGGCTATATGAGTAAGCAAATTAACTGCAAACAGTGCAGAGTAAAGCATCTAGGAAAAATTATCCAAACTACACTTATCAGATCACGGCTCTAAAGCAATGTAGGAATCTTTGTAGTCAGTAACCCAATGGCAATCAGAAGAAGAGCAGGGGGTTTGTGGAGAATGGGGACTGAGCAGAATAAGATGTTTTTCCCTTACTCGTAAAACTTCTGGTATAGCAGTATTCTGATCCCTCTACGTTACCAGTGGTAACTTCATACTCACGGAGTAGGACAAGGTTCAAAGGGTAAAAAGGAATGGCCATAAGTTAGTCTGAAAAACCAAGGCTGAGGAACAAAAATATTAAAGTTCATGAAATTATGCAAGGCATAGAGAACACTGACTTTTACAAGTTTGTCTTTGCAGGGTCCCCCTTTGGAAGTTGTTGTTGTTGTTGTTGGTGGTGGTGGTGGTGGTGGTGTTAGGTGCTGTCAAGTTGACTCCAATTCATAGCAACCCTATGTACAACGGAACGAAACACTGCCTGTTCCTGCACCATCCTCACAATCATTGCTGTATGTCAGCCCATCGTTGCAGCCACTGTGTCAATCCATCTTGTTGAGGGCCTTCCCCTTCTTTGGCTGACCCTCTACTTTACCAAGTATGATATCCTTTTCCAGGGAATGGTCCTGTCTGACAACACGACCAAAGTAGGTGACACGAAGTCTTGCTTCCAAGGAGCACTCCGGCTGCACTCCATCCAGGCAGATTTGTTCATTCTTTTAGCAGTCCGTATTATTTTCAGTATTCTTAGTCAACACCACAATTCAAAGGCATCAACTCTTCTTCGGTCCGCTTTATTCATTGTCCAGCTTTCACATGGATAGGAGGCAAATGAAAATACCATGGCTCAGGATAAGCCCACCTTAGTCCTCGAAGTGACATCATTGCCTCTTAACGCTTTAAAGAGGTTTTTGCAGTAGATGTGCCCAAGATCGGGGGAGTAGTGGTTTCATTTTGGGGCCAACCTGAGTGATTGATCAATAGGCACTGGCTGCCCCAAGAGCAACACGGGGAGACAGCACTGAAATCAACAGCCATTGTCTGCCTTGGGCATGTGATATGGAAATTGCAGTTGGCATGCTTCGTTTTTGGCATCCCTGTCCCAAACCCTGTGATTATAATTCAGTTGTTTCTTTTCAGGGTGAAGGTGGTATGTAATTAGACATGAATAATACTAAGAGAACAGTAACAGCACAAGATCATTTTAATTATATTTTTCTAATAAAATTACACTTTATCAAAATAGTAAAAACCATTGAAAACTCTTTCATTCTTACTTATAAAAGGCATGTTATGTAAATTAGAGCTTGATTTAAGAGAGTACAAAATCCAAAGTTCAAAGCTAGTGTTGTCTTCCTCTAATGTCTAAATCTCAATAAACAGTTTAATCAAACATTTTCTTTCTATCCTCTGCTTCAGAAAGCACCTGTACTATTTCTCACACATGATGGACTCCTGGTTAAGAGCTCCAGGTAGCATCTCTAGCGTCTGATGACTGAAAGTTGCAGTCTCCTTCCTGCTTGAGTCACAGCAAGGCTTCCTCCTGCTCACCTCACCTTTACAGAGGAGAAAGTGGCTTCCAGCACTTTTCTTGCACTCAAGGAAAGCCTCAATTGCCTTTCACTGCACTGCATTCTAATTTTTTCCAGATGAAAAGGGTAACACAAAGGGTAAACTGAATGTCCTTTCCCAGGCTTTCATCCAAACCTTCCCCAATCTACAGCAGTCATGATTCTCTTAGATAAGTCACAGAGCTCTCTTCTCTCACTTGCTTGGCCAATGTGTAACAGAAAACACAAAATACAAAAGATCATCTACTAACCGCCTTAGGAGCTTAGCAACTTCTCAACTTGCCTCTCAAACAGGCTTTCCTTTTTCTCTATAAAGCACATTTGTTTCAATAGGATTTTAGAACAGGGTCAGCTAGGAGGAAAGGGCAGGTTTACAAATTACAATTTACTAAAATGTGGGAGCTGAATGAAAGGACTTAATGGTGGGCACAAAGTTCCAGAGAACACTTCACACAGTTACCAAAAACCAAACCCACTGCCACAGAGTTGATTCCAACTCATAGACAACAGAGTAGAACTGACCCATATGGTTTCCAAGACTGTAAATCTTTATGGAAGGCAGACTGCCTCATCCTTTCTCCCACGGAGTGACTGGTGGGTTTGAACTGCTGACTTTTTGGTTAGCAGCCAAATGCTTTAACCCCTTTCACCGCTTAAGGAGCCAATTATTCCAAGTGGGTTATTCCAAGAGATGATAAAGAGTGAAAGCAACTGCGCTTCAAGAAACTTCGAGATAAATCCAGGAGAATAAAACAAAACTGGGAAACGTTTGGAGGCTAATCTTGAAAACTTGAGTATAACAGCAAAGCAAACAACTGCTCCTCTCTCCTTTCCATAAAGAGTGACCAAGTACGTTTGCTCAGCAATGATGGAAATAAAAGGTACTTTTATCCCTTCACTCAGCAAATGCTTAATTGTGCACTTGAGTGGGATTATATAGACATGAAAGACTGGTTTCCCTGAAAGAACTCAGAGTTTAACAAGGAGAAAAACCACATAAGCCACTATTTACATTTCTATGTACGAAGTATACTAAGGAGCCAGATAGCAACATCACTCACATCCTGTCAGGGCCCAGGCACCAAGACATTTTATATATCTCAATTGAATCCTTGAAGCACCTATGAGACTGCCAAATATCTTCTGTTTTACTAGTAAAAACACGAGGGTGTGTAGGAGACAAAAAAGGACCATTCAAACAAAAAGAACACAAGTTATTCAAGTTAAATCTTCAGATTAAACACCCCCAATGTAAATACAAGGGTCCTTGGGTAGCATAAACAGCTAAACACTCAACTATTAATCCTTAAGATTAGCGGTTCAACTCAGAAAATGATCAGCGCCGGAGATACTAGACAAAGTGGAAGAAAAATGTGAAACAAAACTCAAAATCATATTAAAAAAAAAAAAAAAAAAACCACAGGGTTACTTGTCTAACAGAGATTGATAAAACCCCTGAGACTAAGGTCCCTAGTTACCCTTTAGGCCTGGAATTGAACTCACTCCCGTGGCTTCCAGCCAAACAATAGACAGGCACATAGGGTGAACACTGACACCATGTAGATACACTCCTTAGAATGATCAATCACGGGAGAACCGAAGGGCAGTATCTACATAGGGGGACAGCTCAGGGGAATGCATAGGAAAGAAGGTCACAGGAAAGAAGTAACTACAGGGAGGAAGTGGGAAGAGAGCTGTTACACTGTAGGGATTACAGTCAATGTTATGAAACAAAACGTGTATGAACTGCTGCATGGAAAATGAATTTGCTCTGTAAACTTTCACCCAAATCACAATTAAAAAAAAAAACAACGATGTGTGGTTCAGACTCACCAGACGCTCCTTGGAAGAGAGGCCTGATGACCTGCTTCCAAAAGGTCACAGGCTTGAAAACCCTCTGAAGCAATTCCACTCTGCAAACATGAGGTTCCATGAGTCAGAATCCACCCGATGGCAACTAACAGCGGAACAAAATACGTATCCTCAATCATCACATTACCTCTTGCAGTCTGCCCAGAATTATCTGAGGTTCCTAGAACTTTTATCCTATGAAGAATAAAAGAACAAAAGAGAAGCTATGCCTAGCCTCCAGTTTACCAGGCGTATTTTTGGTTGTTATTAAATCTTTACCATAATCACTGCCATCAAGGCGATTCCAACTCATAGCAGTAGAACTGTCCCACACTATTTCCAAGGCTGTAATCCTTATGGGATCAGACTGTCACATCTTTCTCCTCTGGAGTGGCTGGTGGGTTCAAACCACCCACCTTTCAGTTAGAAGCCAAGCACTTAACCACTACGCCACCAATCAAAATAATCTTCCCCATGTGTTATTTAATCATAGCTCTTTGTGGGCTTACTTAGGACAGACATTGGTAAGCACCCAGTAAAAATCTGTTATGTCTCTAATACTAATTACCTCAAAACAATCATCTAAATTTTGTGATTTCCACCTTTACTTTCCACATTTTAATCATTATTTTTAAGACTGAATTACTATCTACCTTCAGAAGATTTACTAATTGCTAGGTGTTTACTCCTATAATTCTCTATTAGGCCCTTCTACTCTGCTCTCTGTATCTAGCTTACAAAGAGCATGCCCATCATCTGGCTTAGAAACAGCAGTGGAAATACATTTGTAGCAATGAAGGGGTTGTCCACATGATCTTTTTTGCCCTAGTAATATCTTATCAAAATACTGCATGTACACCCAATAAATTCTTGTTTCTATGTAGATGAGGTAATTATCTTTACTTTAGATTTGAATTTAATGTACCTTCCATTAAAACAATCTTTAAATGATCTTAATAAAAATTAAAATAATAGGATTAAGCACAGTTAATCCTTTTTTAAAAAAATAATTAAATTTCTTATCTGTATCTAATTTACCTAAGTAGCCTCCCTTTAAAACAGTCATACCATCTCCCTAACTAGTTAGATAGTTCCATAAGCATAGATTATGAGCTTGTTATATTCCAGACATGTAGTATGAACTTTAGTAAATACTATAAAAACTAATTTGTCTTGTCTTTTGAACTCAAATTCTTTCACGTGTCATGATCAGGCTGCTTTACTGTAGATAATGAGAAGGAAAAATATATATTGGAAATTAAAGAAAGCCATAGAACATGAGAACTTTCTATTTAATTTTTAAATACTTTGAAGTAACAAGGCTTCAAAAGAAAATTTACCATAAGTTGTCAAACCAAGCTACTGTAATAAATTTTGAAAGTTGCAAAAGCTGTCTTTTGTATCCCTAGAAGAAGCAAAATTTAGCTGGAATTGAAAATATAAGATGAATTAATAAGAAACCCAACTTCATCCCAATATAGAAATAGATTAAAATATTAAGTCCAATTTCAAGGTACATTACCTGAAATGTTTTTAACATATTATCCAAGAATCAACTAATCAAGTAAGTAGTAGAAATACGTCAGGTACCTGTGCACACACTCCAGTGTCTGGGGGATTCTGCTACACCCTCAGACCCAGTTGCATCTCAACTGCCCTCTTGTCTTTCACCTGACACAGTTTCACACCCACAGCCACAACTGATTGGACCTAAAGTGCCACCTGATCGAAAGACAGCCCTTAACAGGCTTGCCAAGAACCTATGACTTATGTTTCCTAACTGAAAAGAAAGGTTCAGTCAATCAGATTCTCTGCCTCAAAAACAGGAATCAAGAAACCCTGAAAGAAATTGCCCGTTAAATGTTGGGGTGAAAAGTCAAGAGATAACACTTGAAGTGGTCAGGGCAGTGTCACATATGCCTAGGCCTGAACCACTCATCCTTCTACTTTTTCATGAGACTGACCTGCCTTTTGCAATCAAAACATGCCAAAAGATTGTTGTTGTATGCCATTAAGCTGATTTAAACTCATAACGACCCTATAAGAGAGATCAGAACTGCCCCATGGGTTTCCTGGACGGTAATCTTTATGAGAACAGACCACCAGGTCTTTTCTCCCGTGGAGAGGCAGATGGGTTCAAACCACTGACCTTTCAGTTAGCAGCTGAGTGTTTAATCATAGTACTACCAGAGCTCGTTATGCCAAGAGATAGAGCTCATGATAGCAACTTTAGATAATTCCTGCATAAAGACCTACTATTGACATGTATGCTATTGGCATGTATTATTAACATGTATATAAATCCACCTTCTGTTAGACTAACTAGAGGAAGCTGCTCACATCACTCAGTAACAAATCTGAGGTGCAGTATTAAAGAAACACAGTTCTATTAGCATCTCCACTTTCCTCTCTCAGGGCTTTAAGTTTCTCATCTGTAAAATGAGGTCACCTTATGAGAGGGTATCTAAGTTCTCGTCTACAATTTATAATAAGGTACATGCAGTGTCTAGGACATCAACACCTCCCTTTCAGACCAAGGAGGACCCTACTGTTAGGGAGTTGCTAGCTAGTGGTGGAAAAAGTCTCTACTAGGTGGGTTGCCACATGATAATGAATTCTAAATTATAATTAGAACAAATTTTCCTATTAAAAATCCTAAAATGAGCTGTTTCTAGGCTATCCCATTTTAAGAATATGTACATATAATATTAAAAATTTTGTACTGTTTTCAATTACCCTATTTGTCATTTGGGAGCTCTGGTGGCATAGTACCTAAGGCATGTGACTGCTTATCAGAAGGCTGGTGGTTCAAACCCAACAGCCACTCCTCGGGAGGAAGATCAGGCAATCTACTTCCGTAGAGATACTGCCTCAGAAACCCAAGGAGGGGTTGCTCTGAAAAATACACAGTAAAACTACTGCTTTCCAGAAACAGTACAGTCTCAAGAACCTACTAACTTTCATAGTGACCCCTCCCTCCTTGGGTTTCCAAGGCAGTATCACTAAGGAAGTAGATTGCCCAGTCTTCTTTCCAAGGAGTGGCTGATAGGTTTGAAGCTCCAGACTTCTAGTTAGCAGTCAAACGCCTTAGGCACTATGCCACCAGAGCTCCTAGAAGTAGAGTGTTACTCTATTAGTCATTAGATGAAATATTTAGACCACAAACCATCATATTTTCAGTATTCTACTTTGAGAGCCCATGGTAACAAAACAAGACATTGGAAATCAAAATGCTTGTCTTAAATATTCTTGTTAATCAGGTTTTACCACAAATAAGAGAAGAATTTATCTTAGAGCCTAAACTGTAAGCATTTGAAGAATTAAACTGCTACACATCTAAATTAGCAAAACAAGGCACATATTTGTACACAAATTTTTAAATATCCTCCAAGCCTTTATATCCTCAAAACAGGTCACGATTCTCTACTCATCCTTTAATATGACTTCTATAAAGGAAACAATACTGACATTAAGAAGAAAAGTGGGCCAAATGATTATACTTTATAGAAAGTCATTAGGAGAAGGCTAATTATATCACCCCGGAGCTCTGGTAGCATAGTGCCTAAGGCACTTGACCGCTAACCAGAAGGCTGGTGGTTCAAACCCACCATTCACTCCTTGGAAGGAAGGTTGGGCAATCTACTTCCGTAGTGATACCACCTCGGAAACCCAAGGAGGGCTTGCTATGAGTCGGGTCCGACTTGATGGCACACAACAAAAACACAACAATTATATCATCCAGTTTTCTATGTATCATAAGAAAACTCATCAACTGAAAATCATGCACAGTTTCTTGGTATAATTAAATGTGATACATGAAAATATACTTACACTAAGGAGTTAACAGAGAAGAAATCATAAAAATTCTTTCAACTAACATCTCCTACTGAGGCTTAAAATAGGAAATTTAGACTGCCACATTTTTCTCCTGCAAAGTGGCTAGTGTGTTTGAACTGCTGACCGTTGTAAGCAAACAAGCTCTTTAACCACTGTACTACCAGGGGTCCTTATAGGTAATTTCCAAAAATACGACTTAAACACAACTTTTCAAAGCAACAATAAGCTATTCAGGAAATTATTTAAAGTTTCATGCACATGTAAAACTGATCCTGGTGAAACCACATCCTTAAGTTTAGAGAACGCAAGGGTTCAGTGCCTTCACCAGTCTGGAGCTTTGATTAGTAAGGTCTCCTCCTCCCTCAAGGTTCATTTGTTTCTTTTCAGAATATAACTGTTATCTAGGAACTTGCCCCCAGTTCCAAGATGTTAGTTACATTCTATTAAAAGCCCACCTTTGGCTGCAATTTACCTTTGTTTCTTTGCTCCAGAATTTCTCCAAGCCTTGAAAATGCTAATGAACACTGGGATCTTCAAGAGGCTGCTTAGTACACCACCTCTTGCTTCTGAGAACTCGAAGGACTATGTCTTAGAAATTAATGTCCTAGTGAAAATGATTCACTGGGCTCCTCAGTTCCCTTCACTGGGATGATTGCTCAGCCAAAAAGATAAGTGTCCATCCGGGCCAGCTGTCTCCAGACAAAAGGGGCCTCACTTAGGAAATGCAATCTGAAGACCTGAAAAAATGTTTAAGAATCCTTCATCCACTCACTTAGTGACTGGCCTGTTTATTATCTTAAGTTTGCATCATTAAAATAGTAACAACCAAGGGACCCAAAATACTGCATCCCTTGAGAGGCCTCGGTTAAAATATGAATCCTCAAGTGGTCTGGTTATCGAACAATATAATGGAGACTTAACTGTCCACAGAAGAGAAAAGTGGTTTTCTGTACTGAATTTTTTGTTATATTTCAGTAAATTAAATCTTTCTGAAATACCTCATTTTTCTTACTTTTCTCATTTGCAAAACTAATAGATGCCCGTACAAACTATGTAGAAAATAAAGATACTCATACATAAGAAAAATTACCAATAATCTTACCATTCAGTTAGAAATCATTTCTTTCCAGTCCTTTTTGGGTGGAATTATTTCTTTATAGTTCTTTCTGGGTATACCACAAGGGATGGGATCTTTGTTTGATTCATGATTGTATCTAAAGCACCAAAAATGGTGTCTGACACGTGCTATGATGGTGGTTGTGTAACATCAAGTCCATTCTGACTCACAGTGACCCCACAGGAAAGAAGGGAGCTGCCCCTTAGGGTTTCCCTGGATATAATCTTAATGGGAGCTGACTGCCCAGTCAACTAATGGCCTTTTATAAGTACTTTCGTCATTACCCTACTAGGGTTCCTTATATTATTGTTGTTAGTTGTCATACAATAGGTTCCCATTGACCTTTTGGTTAGCAGCACAGCACTTTAACCACTGTGCTACAAGGCATCCTTTTCCAACTCATATTGAAAAAAACCAAACCCATCACCACGGAGTCAATTTTGATGCAAGCAACCCCTACAGGACAGAATACAACTAACTGGCTCATATGGTTTCCAAAACAATACACTTTTACTGAAGCAGACTCTACATCTTCTCCCACAGAGTGGCTGGTGGGTTCAAACTGCTGAACTTTTGGCTAGCTGTAGAATGCTTTAGCCACTGCACCACTATAAGGTTACTATGAGTCAGAATTAGTTCAATGACAGTAGGTTTTTGGAGCTCCTTATAGTAAAATTTTTCTGAAAATAATTCAAAAACAGTTGCAGCAGTACATCAACAGGGAACTGCCAGAAATTCAAGCCAGATTCAGAAGAGGATGTGGAACAAGGGATATCACTGCTGATGTCAGATGTATGTTGGCTAAAAGCAAAGGATACCAGAAAGATGTTTACCTGTGCTTTATTGACTATACAAAGGTATACAACTGTATGAATCATAACAAATTATGGATAGCATTGTGAAGAATCGGAATTACAGAACACTTAATTGTACTCATGAGGAACTTGTATGTAAAACAAGAGGCAGTCACTCAAACAGAACATGATACTACATGGTTTTAAATCAGGAAAGGTGGGTATAAGGGCTGCATCTTTCCACCACACTTAATCTATATGCTGAGCAAATAATCCACAAAGCTGGACTATATGAAGAATGTGGCATCAGGACTGGGGGAAGATTCATTAACAACCTGCAATATGCAGATGATACAACCTTGCTTGCTGAAAGTGAAGAAGACTTGAAGCACTTACTGATGGTCAAAGACTGTACCCTTCAGTATGGATTACATCTCAACATAAAGAAAACAAAATCCTCACAACTGGACCAATAAACAACATTATGATAAATGCAGAAAGGACTCAAGTTGTCAAGAAATTTCATTTATCTTGTATCTGCAATCAATGCCCACAGAAGCAACAGTCAAGAAATCACATATTATTATATTGGGCAAATATGCTGCAAAAGACCTCTTGAAAGCATTAAAGAGCAAAGATCTCACTTGGAAGACTAAGCACCTGACCCAAGCCATAGTATTTTCAACAGCCTCATATGCATGTGAGAGTTGGACAATGAATAAGGAAGACTGCAGAAGAATTGATGAACTGGAATTGTGACGCTGACAAAGAATACTGAACACATCATGGGATGCCAGAAGTACAAACAAATCTGTCTCGGAAGAAGTACAGCCAGAATGCTCCTCTGAAGCAAGAATGGCCAGATTTTGTCTCTCATACTTTGGTCATGTTATCAGGAGGTACTTGGAGAAGGATATCATGCTCAGTGAAGAAGAGGGTCAGTGAAAAAGGGGAAGGCCCTCAACAAAATGGACTGACACAGTGGCTTCAACAATGGGCTGAAGTATAGCAATGATTGTAAGGATGGTGCAGGAACGGATAGTGTTTCATTCTGTTGTACATAGGTTGCTATGAGTTGAAACCAACTCGACAGTACCTAACAACAACAATTGTTGTTGTTATTGTTATGTGCTGTCAAGTCGGACCTGACTCATAGAGACCCCTCCTTGGGTTTCCGAGGTGGTATCACTACGAAAGTAGATAGCCCAACCTTCCTTCCAAGGAGTGGCTAGTGGGTTTGAACCGCCAGCCTTCTGGTTAGCAGTCAAGTGCCTTAGGCACTATGCTACCAGAGCTTCTCAATAACAACAACTGTTGTTGTGGTTTTGCTGTCGAGTCAGACCCAACTCATAGCGAACCCTCCTTGGGTTTCCGAGGCAGTATGACTATGGAGGTAGATTGCCCAACCTTCCTTCCGAGGAGTGGTTGGTGGGTTTGAACCATCAGCCTTCTGGTTAGCAGTCAAGTGCCTTAGCCACCATGCTACCAGAGCTCCCCAACAACAACAATAGTGGGTGCTAAATAAATACTTGTTTGCTTTCTGTATACTCTGTATATTTTGCATACTTTTTTAAAAATATACATATATATACTTTTTGTATATACTTCCCATATACTTTTATTTTACAAACTCATTTATAGCCTTCTTTATGTCATAACTTATTATGGACATTCTTCCAGGCTAGCAAACTACTACACATTCTCTGCTATTCTACATCACTGCTTCTATCCCTCTTCCCCTTTTTGGAGAGAGAGCTGTTTTCACTACTTTGGTGAAGGTTGGGATTCCTTTTTCTAGGACTAATAACATTTATTTTCTTATATTCTAAGAATTACCCTAAGTCATGAAATTTTGGGACACATAGCTAGGTGAAGGCATACATAATGATATTTTGTAATGTTTTTCCACTTAACATTTTATCTTGAGTAGTTTCCTATTTCCTTAAATATACTTCTGGGGCTATTTCCTGCTTTCTTAAAATAAGAGTTCCCAGAACATACCTTCACATAGCCTTCCAGAGTCAATGACATCATTAAGAGTATCAATTATTACAATATGCTAGAGCCATGGATGCAAAACAAGTGATATGAACAAAAACCAAGATGAATGACCCCTGTTGGGTGTCCTCAATCTGTTCTGTTTTGGTTTTAAAGAAATTCTCCAACATCAGCCTTTTTAATCAGTGGTCTCTCCCTCATAAAACAGAAGAGTCTGGAAAATTAGTTATTAATTCAAACAGGCTCTTCCCAAATAACATACTTTCCACATAATAATGATAAAACCAAAAAACCAAACCAAACTCACTGCCGTCCAGTCGACTCGACTCATAGTGACCCCTCTTTGCGTTTCCGAGGCAGTATCCCTATAGCAGTAGATTGCCCAATCTTCCTCCCGAGGAATGGCTGGTAGGTTTGAGCCGCCAGCCAAATGTCTTAGGCACTACGCCACCAGAGCTCCCATAATAATAATGAGAAAAATTATTTTCCTATTATTTTGACTTGGCTGATTTTGAAACCTTCTCAACTATTCTGAATCACTAATGAAAAATCTATGTCAACAGCTTCAAAGAACTTCTCTTTTCCGAGGTTGATAAGAAATGCACATCCTTCAACACCTCCATATATGTGTAAGAGTATCTAGAGAAGGTTACTCCAACACCTGCACATTGGCTCCCGATACTCATAAGAAGACATTTCTGTGATGGTCACATGGCTTAACTGATTAACTATGATGCAGATCCCAGGCCAAAGCAACTTCCTGAGATTAAAGATGCTTTTTTAAAAGGTATAATCTTCTGTTGACCTTTCCTGCATAATAAATCAACTTCTTAACCTTTTCTAAAATAACATTTTGTATTTTATAAGCATACTATTAAATGAATGAGGGTGATGCTGTCATGCAAAGAGAGGATAAATTTACCACAATTTACCCCTAACCCTGCTCTTATACAGTGGACATTATAGCTGTCCAGGTGCCTAAGTGCAGGTAAGTTATTTTTTTTTAATTGTTTTCCATTTAAAGATACAAAAAGGGCCTAAAAACAATCAGTGCCTAAAATATACACCCAAATCATCCATGAACCTACAACTGTACCTTCCACACGGCACCACAAAAGCAAACTCACTGCCATCAAGTCAATTCTGACTTACACTGATCCCCTTTGGGTTTCCAAGACTGTCAATCTTTATGGAAGCAGACTCCTCATCTTTCTTCCATGGAGTACCTGGTGAGTTCAAACCCCTGACCTTTTTGGTTAGCAGCCAAATGCCTTAACCACTACACCACCCGAATCTAAACAAGTAAAGAACAATTGCTATTGAACTGACTCCAACTCATGGCTACCCAAATGTGTCAGAGCAGAACTGTGCTCCACAGGACTTTCAATGGCTAATTTTTCAGAAGCAGATGTTTGGGCACCTTTGGGTGGACTCAAACCTCTAACCTTTCAGTTAGCATTGTTAACCATCTGCACCATAAGGGACAACTCTGAACAAGTCACGGTCTCAAATGATAACTTTTTTCATTCCCCAAAAACTCTTTCTCTATATTGGAACCTTTTAGATTATTCAACCTGGCTCTTATTTTATTTAAACTGTAGAAAAGCCTGGTCCACAAACACCTGCTGGGGCAGAAGTGACAAGTTTCACAGCCATCCAGTTTTGTCAGCACTATGAAAGAAACTGTTTAGGGGCAAGACTTTGTTCAGAAATAACTTGTCCAAACTAGCCACAAACTTGTTCTGTAGTTCCATGCCATGCTGTTTCAAATCAAGTTCATTAACGCTCCAAATGTCTCCCTTTGAAAGGTCAAAATTACTCATGAGAAAATAACATGGCTCAGCCAAATACATTTGCCTGAAGCAAATTGGTTGTTGCTGCTGTTGTTATGTACCATCGAGTCGGACGCGACTCATAGCGACCCCTCCTTGGATTTCCAAGGCAGTATCACTACAGAAGTGGATTGCCCAACTTTCCTTC
>NW_006921705.1:6083301-6113039 GCF_000298275.1 Orycteropus afer afer
CAGCCTTCAGTTCAGTGCTATATATTGAGTACAGTCAGCTGCCAACTTGCTTTTTGACTTTGAGAAGGTCTTTTCTACTGCCTTTGGACCTCAGGTTTTTTTTTTTTTTTTTTTTAATCTGTAAAACACTGAGTTGGGAAAGACGTTATTGCTAATCTATGATTCTGCATTTAAAGCCCATACGTGAGGAACTGTTCTGCCTTAAATTATAACTAAGAGCAAGAATGAAGAATCTGAATTTGAGACCACATGGTTTCTCATCAGCTGTGTGACCTTTAATGACCTATGGTTAAATCCTTTAATTCTGAGCCTTGATTTCCTCAAAGGTAAAATGGAGACAAGATTATGGAGCTCAAAGTTCTTGCAGAGACTAATACGTAACAACACTGTGGTGTGGACTTGGGACATACTACACACACTCCAAACCTGGCCCTACCTCTATAACCGTGGGCCTTTTCAGTTTTCTCATCTAAAACATGGAGACATTTCTCATTGTGAGGATTTGATGAGCAGGGGCTCAATGCATGTTAGCTATTATTCATATCAGTAGTGCAGGGGTTTTTTAAAATTATTAATAGATGCTCAATGGGTGCTGCCATCATGGCTACTCAAGACCTTACTGTGAAACTCAGGAACTTTGAAAAACTCAGTAACTACATTCATCTCAGATCACCCTTGACAAGCACAGTAGAGCCTATTCATTAGTGATATTAATTGACATTTTAGCAAATGTCTTTCAAAACAAATCTGAAAGCTGATGTTTAAAAGAAAAAGACATACTAATAGCATTGGCTAATGAGACACAGTATACGCAGAGGATTTAGGTGTGTCCCACAGAACATAATTAATAGTCTAGAGGATTAAATGGCAACGCCTGGGTTCCAAACTCCACGTTTAATGGCTGCACATGTGAGCACATGCGCACACAAAGAAAATCAAGCCCTATTATCAGTTTCTTTAAACATCCTCCCACCTTCCCGGTAGGATTTAACTTGGGAAAGAATCTGCAGAATTGCACTGAAATTAGTAAGTTTAAGGCCCTCCTCCAGAAAGGTCAATGAAAGCAGGGAGAGAAACACCTCACACCAGTGACACCTAAGTACAAGTGGAAAATAGAGCAGCACAGTCCTCTGGCTACCGTTTTGGTTGCCTCTATGCTGCTCTAACAGAAGATACCACAAATGGGATGCTTTAAAAAAAAAAAATGGAGTTATTCTTACAATTTGGAGGCTTTAAGTGCCATGCACTAGAGGCTGGGTGAAAGCCCCTCAGCCTTGGGCTTCGGCTGCTGGCCCACTGAAGCTAGAGGCATCTGTTCACTCAGGCAGCTACTGGCTGCTGAGGCTAACAAGCCCAAGGTTGACAAATAAAATGGCACAGTCCCGATGTTACCAAACCATACAACAGGCCATTAATTCAAGTCCACTGAAAGTCCCAACGTCGGCAGAACATGGCAGGCTGCTGAATAATGACATGGCTACACGCAGGGTTCAAGCGTGCCATTAGCTAGAGACCGTTCCCAAAGCTGCTGCTTATATATAGGAAGTAGACCACAGCCCTAAAGCAGCTACTCAGCTGCTTGTGGTAGGTCCCACCATGAAGCTGAGTGCCAGTCTTATCATGGGGAATAACTACTACCAGATGCTCAACCAGGCCCAGCCAAGTTGACAAACAACCTTAACTACCACAGCTACAATAAGTTGCAGATCCTTAGAAGCTAAAGCCTTTCCACTAATAGATATTCAGCATTGTCCACATTCAAGTATCACAAAGTTCCATGGAAGCAAATGAGCACGTGTTCACCAAGGTCAGTTTGCATTTCTTGCATTTTAATAGGTTGTGGGGGTTAAGAATAAAGACTGCTGTATTTGTCAAAGGGGGGGAGGCGCTAAATAAACAGTATTGAATTAGCAATTAAATTGTACCTGCCTGACATAAGATTTAGTTGAAATGCCTTAATTTTATGAGAAAACATTTAAACAGAATGTAATACCAAGTTCTTTTCGTGGTGGTTGCAGGCAGGATGGAAATGATGTGTATCGAGCTAAATTATAAAAGGTCATTCACCCAATAAATGTTCCAAATCTAGCCTTACGAAAAGCCCAACAGTAAGCCTGCAAGAGTCAAAATCCCAGCTTTTCCACATGTCATCTGACTTCTTGTTGTTGTTCTTTTTGCTGTCGAGTCGGCCCTGACTCACAGCGACCCCTCCTTGGGTTTCTGAGGCAGTATCACTGGAAGTAGGATTGCCCAACCTTCCTTCCGAGGAGTGGCTGGTGGGTTTGAACCTCCAGCCTTCTGGTGAGCAGTCAAGTGCCTTAGGCACTATGCTACCAGAGGTCCTACTTAGTCTTGAATAACAACTATATAAAGTGGGGACCCAAGAGGAGGTTTGGTGAGATGAAACAACTTCTCCCAAGGACACACTAATAAGCGGTAGAGATGGAACAAAGAACCCTAAGATGGGCTAGACTCTGTGTTCATCTCATACCAGGAATGCCTACTGCTTTTGAAGTCAAGAAAGGTATAACTTGTATACAAAATTGAATCCCTTTTAAGCATAGTGGAGTGCAATGTCTTGAAAAACCTGCCACTTTTACAGTGTTGTTGTTGTTGTTATTGTTACGTGCTGTCAAGTTGGACCCGACACATAGTGACCTCCTTGGGTTTCTGAGGTGGTATCACTACAGAAGTAGATTGCCCAACCTTCTTCTGAGGAGTGCCTGGTGGGTTTGAAACCAACTCAAGAGTAGTTTCTCCTTTCTCCACACACGTGCACTTCCCATTTATATTTTCTGCACTTTGTTTTTCATAGAGTCTGAGCATTCAACGATGCAGAAAACAGAACAGAAGTCTTAAATTCTTTGGAGTAAAACACTCCACACATGGCAGTCTTTGACTTACAATAATTGCACTTCAGTTGCTCTACCTCCCAAGAACACAGTGCATATACACATGCAACTTAAACTGCAATGCTATTTCCTGAGTACTGTTTGGCCTCTCTGATCTTAATCTAGTTCCTACTGACCTGGAAAATCTAGAGAGCCATTTGGTTCTGCATGAGTGCATGGATGCAAAAACCTTTAGGCCAATTGTAATTAGTAGATGTATGCTTTATTCCTTCCACTCAGATTCTATTTAAAAGGGACACTTGCTATAAGGGAAGTTTTTGTTTGTTTGTTTGTTTTTAAATAATTTTGGAATAAGAGTTTTTTAAAAGCAGGTTAAAAAACCCAGAAGCTATAAAAGAAAACAAACAAAACTGATAGACTCAATTGTGAATGAAAAGAAGTAACATAAATAAGGTTAAAAGACAAATGACAAACAGACAAAATACTTGCATGATGTAAGTCAAACTCTAATATCCTTAATACATAGAGCTTTTATAAATTAATAAAAAGATTAATACCCAAATTTTAAAATGGGTAAAGGACATAAGTAGCTTATAGGAAAAAGTATGTATTAAAAAGCATGCAAACACATGAACAGATGCTAAATTTCACTCAATTTTCAAAAACACAAGTTAACAATAAAACACTAGTGTTGACTGGCAAAGAACAAAATATTTGCTACCAAATGTGCAGGTAAAATTTTGGTTGATACATTGCTAGTGAAAATTTAAATTGGTATAAACTTTATATAGAGAGCAATGTGGTAATAATGTTGAAAATTTTTAATGTAACTATACTTTGACTTAAATACATAAGGATATATCTCTTGATAATGTTTATAAAAGCTTTCAAAGGCTAAATAGGAGACTGGTTCAATAAATTCCAGTCATTTCATACAATGGAACTGAGCAGCTACTAAAAAGAATGGGATATATTTCTATGTGTGGATATGGAAGCATCTCCAAGAAGCATTATAAAATGAAAAGAGTAAGTATGGAATAAAACCAAAAACAAACCCATTGCCATCTAATTGATTCCAACTCACAGTGACCCCCATTGGGTTTTAAAAGCTGTAAATTGCCTCATCTTCCTCCCGTGAAACAGCTGGTAGGTTTAAAGCGATGACCTTCTGGTTAGTATCCAAATGCCTTACCCAGTACGCAACAAGAGCTCCTTAAAGTATGGAATAGTACATTATAAAATGAAAAAAGTATGGAATAATATGCATACTATATACTGAATATGTTTGTATTTACATAGAACATATAATGAAGTAGGAGCTCTGGTAGCACACTGTCTGAGGCATCTGACTGCTAACCAGAAGGCAAGACTGGGTAATTTACTTTTAACCCCTCGGAAACCCAGTGGGGGTCACTATGAGTCAGAATTGACTCGATGGCAGTGGGTTTATATGATGAAGAATAAACAAGAAAACTGAAACTATCTCTGGGGAGGATAAGAAAGGACTAGGATGAAAGGGAGGCTTTTCACTTTCTATGCTTCTGTTCACTTAGAGATATTTTTTTTTAACCACATGTGTATACTTCTTTAAAGAAAAAAAAAAAACTAGAGAGAATCACCCAGAAAAGGCAGGTGAGGATGGCTGCTCAACTCAAAGAGTGGAATCAATGTCACTGAATTGTACGTGTAGAAAGAGTTGAACTGCTGCATGTTTTGCTATGCATGTTTCCAACAGCCAAAAAAATAAAATATAATTTAAGAATGAAAAAAAGAAAAAGGAAACAATTTTTTTTAAAGTAAAAGAGAAAATATTTACCTGTCAGTTTTCCATTACTACTGAGTCCAACATATTAAATAAGCAAACCAAAGCACGCAGATTTTTAGAAACAAAGTGGAAAATTACAATTCTTTGCTTCTCAGCAAAACTGCTAAGCCCCTTTCCTAAATCTGAGTTGATGAGGCACACACTGTCCACAAACCCCTACAGTAAACAAGCCTAGAAAACATTTAAAAAGTCAGTTTGTGTAGTCTAGTATAAGTGATTCTTTAATGGTTCTAAATTTCTTGCTGCTTTTACGGTTAAGCAAGTTGTAGCAGCTGGTTAGCGCCAAGCAGGATACCTTGCATAAAGCAAGCATCACAAAACACACTTGGCAGGTGACAGCTTTCTTCATCCCCCACCCCCAGTCAAGTGCCTAGAGGGCTAGCTGAACCTGCTCATATCAATAAATATCAACGTACAGCTTACTTACTATAAATCATACTGTGTCCTCCGCGACCACCCCAGTACTATGTCCACTAACTCACCACTATCACCAACACACGCCATCCAGAAAAGGAACCAGGCACCTGGGAATACAGCACTAGCAAAAGCCTCCCCCACACACCAAATTTCTCTACAAAATTCAGGCCAGCCTGTTGCTCACTGACAACAGTTGTCACCCATTCCAAGAAGAAACAACCATGGCCAGAGCTGTCTCATGACCAAAGCTATGGACCAGTTCATGCTGCTTCAACACCCTACTGAGAATTTGCATGTCCACTCCAGAGATGCTGAATCAGAACCTATTTTTTTAACATGATCCCCGGTGGATTTTTATCTATAAATAAGAATCTTGTTAAAACAGAGGGTCAAACCAGAATGAATGATTCAAAGCTCTGTTCATGATGCCCTGAGCCCAGTTTCAAGTCAATCAACCACCCTGGATCTTCCTACATCCACAATTCCTGGTGATCACATGGCTTTGGAATGATAAGACAAGCTCTTCCCTACCAGCATCCATTAGGCACTACCATGGTAATCTTGAATAAACTGCTTAGTCCCTTGCACGTAATTTCCTCATCTGCAAAAATGGTGCCAGTAATACCACCCATCTGTAGTTCACAAAGCTGCAGTGAGGACAGGCAGGTAAAACCCTTGGCATTTAGGTAAACCTTCACTTAAAATGTGACAATGGCACTATTGTTAGAAGCAAGCCCCAAATCCCCAATGCAAACTGCTCCAGGTCTCACTTTAAACATAATTAACTAGAACTCTTGGCTCCCTCCATACCTCTCCCTCTAAAAGTAGGGTAAAAGCCTCTGCCAGATGTCCCCAACACTCCTTTGCTACAATTTCCCCAGTAAGAAATAGGAAATAGTCTAATTAGGACCATTTCCCTCTAGAGTGCGAGTTCCATTCACACTACATTGCTAGTACCTCCCATGGTGGAAACTAAACTGGAGCTGACTAACAAAAAGCCAGGACCTGTTTTTTCCAAGCATCACATTCCATACAACCTATACTATGTTATAGCTGGAAGACAGGATAGCCCAGCCTCATTTTTGTAACACGCTGATTTTTTCCACTTGAAGTAAAACCAGGAAGAGTCTGTAAACTGAGTCAAGAAGTAAGTGGCAAGTGCAGGTGATCCTGGATACAGCGGGAGAACAAGGTGGAACCAAACTAAAATCATAAATAGACCAGGTTTGCTGGCCTGATGGAGCCTGGTGAGACCCCCGAGACTATGGCCCCTATTTACCCTTCAGGTGTGGAATTGAACCCACTCCCATGGCTTCCAGCCAAACAATACACAGGCATACAGGGTGAACATTTACACCAGGTAGATATACTCCTTCGAATGATTAATCATGGGAGAAAAGAAGGGCAGTATTTGCACAAGGAGACAGCTCAGAGGGCAGGAACACACAGGAAAGGACACATGTAAGTACAGGGAAGAAGTGGAAGAGAGCTGTTACATTGGAGGATTGCAGTCAATATCATGAAACAAAATGTATATGAACTGTCGTATGGAAAACAAATTTGCTCTGTAAACTCTCACCCAAATCACAATTAAATTTAAAAAAAAAAAAAAGGAACTACATGGGAATTAATTTAATTCTACCCCTTTCCTCAGTTGTACAGTTCAAATGATTCATCTAACACTGCATTTAACTGAAAGATGCAACTCTCACTTAAAAGTCTCATTCTGACAACATCTGCTTACCCCATTTAAATGTAAGCCCAGTTATTTCTGCGTTTTATTTTTCCTCTTAGGCTGAGAAAACTACTGCAAAAAATTCTCAGAGTGTAAGTATGTTGATATCACCCTCCAGGGAATTTAATTTCTAAGAAAAGCCCACTCATTTTGAATTGGACAAGATAAAGATAATGCAGACTTCAAGCAAATTGAGAGTCAGAGAAATAAAACTCTAGTTATCAATGGTTTCCACTACCATTGTGTTTTTAATAAATGATCTTTGGGTGGGTTAGAGTAACTTGTCAAATATGTGACTGTGATAGAATTCCTTTTATTCTTAAGAGGAAAATGCACAATCACTTCAATCCTTTTTTAAACTTCAGAGCTGGCTGACTGAATTAAACACTTGTCCCATATATACATCTGTGAGCCTGGTTATTACTACATTTTAGCAAACCTAACTCACGAGTACGCTGCCTGTTCACTTTTTGAGAGGCAATTTTAATAAAGCAGCTAAGATAGGAGGATTGGGCAATCTACTTCTGCAAAGATACTGCCTTAGAAACCCAAGGAGGGGGTCGCTATGAATTGGATGGACTAAACAGCAGTGAGTTTGGTTTCTTGGGAAAGATCAAAAAGCATTAGACTCAAAACCCTCCTGTATTCAAATTTTGGAATCAACAATTCTGAGGTAGATGAATGTCTTTAAATTTCAGTTTTCTCATTTGTGAAGTAGAGCTGGGAATATTCATTTTTTAAACTTGTTGGGAAAATTAAATTACAAAATTATATTAAAGCAATGAGCATGGTGCCTGGCACCTAGTATGCACGTGTTATTCAAATAACAGTGAGAAGGAGAAAGATTTCATTTTTACTGAAATAGCTCTAAAAGGTTAAGTCATGACAATACCTCTTGTTTAATATTTTATAAATGCATATCCTTTCCTTGTCTATTCAGATAATCTTTTTCTATTCAATTTATACATACATTTTCCAAAACTTGTGGTTGACATTATAGCCAAGATAGCATTTTCTTACATGGATTTTCCTATATGTAAATATATAAAAGTCAGTATTTTTTTTTCCAGAGGTAGATGTCAGAAACTAAACAATAGAAGCATAGCACTAAATTATACCTTTTCACATTTTGAGAAAGTAGTAACAAGAACTTCTCATATATTTTAAATTATACTTAATATAGATACAACAAAAAGGTAGAGCTGCTGTGAAACAAGTTTTTTTTTCCCTCTTCTCTCAGTTAATTAAAGAGACAATGCCAAATAATTATCTTTTAAATTTATGACTTGGGCTAAATTCATATTGTTTTGTTGTTAGGTGCCATAAAGTCAGTTATGGCTCACGACAACCCTATGTACAATAGAATGAAACACTGCCTGTTTCTGCACCATTCTCAAAATTATTGCTATACTTCAGCCCACTGCTGCAGCCACAACTTTCCCCTTTTTTGCTGACACTATCCTTGACCAAGCATGATACCCTTTCTCTAGGGACTAACAACGTGACGTAAGTAGAAGAGACCAAGTCTGGCCATTCTCACTTCTAAGGAGCATTTCAGCTGTACTTGTTCCAAGGCGGGAGCTCTGGTGTCATAGTGCCCAAGGCATGTGACTCCTAACCAGAAGGCTGGCAGTTCAAACCCACCGGCCACTCCTGGGAAGGAAGACTGGGCAATACACTTCCGTAGAGATACCACCTCAGAAACCCAAGGAGGGGTCACTATGAGTCAGAATCAACTCGACAGAAGTGAGTTTGGTGGGGTTTTTTTTTGTTTTGTTTTTGTCTTCCAAGGCAGAATTATTCATTTGTCTAGCACTCCATGGTAGATTCAATATTCTTTGCCAACACCACAATTCAAATGCATCAATTCCTCTGCAATCTTCCTTATTCATTGTCCAGCTCTCACATGTATATGAGGCAATTGAAAAGAACATTGCTTGGGTCAGGTGCACTTTAGTCTTCAAAGTGATGCCTTTGATCTTCCACACTTTCAAGTGGTCTTTTGCAGCAGGTTTCCCAATATCATGATATTGTTTGATTTCCTGACTGTTGCTTCCACAGGGTTTTGATTGCAGGTTCAAGAAAAATTAAATCGTTGATAATTTCAATCTTTTCTCCATTTATCATGTTATTTATTGATCTTGTTGTAAGGATTTTTGTTTTCTTTATCTTGAGGTACAATCTGTATTGAAGGCTGTAGTTTTTTTATCTTTATCAGTATGTGCTTCAAGTCTTCTTCACTTTCAGTAGGCAAAGTTGTGTCATCTGCCTATCTCAGGTTGTTAATGAGTCTTCCTCTACTCCCGATTCCATATTCTTCTTCATACAGTCCAGCTTCACAGATTATTTGCTAAGGATACAGACTGAATAAATATCGTGAAAGGATATAACCCTGACATTCACCTTTCCTGATTTTAAAGCGAGCAGTATCCCCTTGTTCTGTTCTGTTCAAATGACCGCTTTTTGGTCTATGTACAGGCTTCTCATAAGTACAATTAAGTGTTCTGGAATTCCCATTCTTAGCAATGTTAGCCATAATTGATCATAAACCACACAGTCGAATGCCTCTGCATAATCAATAAAACACAAGTAAACACCTTTCTGATATTCTTTGCTTTCAGCCAAGATACATCTGACATTAGCAATGATATCCCTCATTCCACATCACATACTGTATTTTAAAAAATAAAATAAAAACTAGTTTATTCTGCTAAATACTACCTAGGTATCTTTTACTTGAATCTTTAACTAGCTGCTCATTTAAATTCACAGATCCCAGAAGATTCATAAATCATTTAATCCAAAATCCAAGAAAATCACCAAATAACTGCTCTTAGTTAGTTCGGTTTCTATAGATTTACCAATAAGTTACACTAAAATATCAAATACTTGTGAACCTGAAGCAACTGTAAAAGAAATGTATGAATACTTCATATTTAAGCAAATATAAATAGATTTCAAAATAATAATTAAAAGGGTGCTAATTCATCACCACAACATTTCAAGAACCTTTACCGTGTGCGTGCGTGAGCATTCACGTGCCAGGTATTTTTCTAAGCACTGTACATTTATTAACACGTTTAATCTCTGCATAAGGATTCTGATCCAGGTTCCATTACAATTATAATGCATTTTAAATTGCTCCCTAAAATTTTGACACATTATTCATATTCTCTACTGAGAAATACATAAAATAACACTCTAAAACCTTAATTATACTGGCTTCAGGTTTCTATACGTTCTTCATCTTCCCATTTTGGCTATATAAGCCCATACTAACCTCCTTCTCCCACTCACCAGAGCAGCAGTTCAAAACATTAGGATGTCTGGAAGACAGGGCAAATGCAGGAAGGAAACCGTAACAAGGAAAAATAAAAACTGAAATTAACTGCAACTCCTCTTCTCCACTATAAAACAATTGGGTTTATTAGTTTATTTCGGGTTTATTAGTTTAGTTCTGGTCTGACCAGGAAGCCGTCCTGCTTCCTTCAACCACTGTTATATTAAGATACTTTAAAATGAATTTCTACCTTTAATAATGAAAGAATATGTAATCTATGAATATTTCTTTGATGGCTCAAGATTTAACAAGGGATGTCCATCTGATTTTTCAGAGAAATCTTTAACTAATCCTACACAAAGACTCAGGGGCACATTATGAATTAGCTACCATCACTGAGTTTCAATGACCACTGGGCTAGGAAAAGGAATTGGGCTGAAAAGTGACAAAGCATGGACTAAGTTTTGTTTTGTTTTGTAATTGTGATTTGGGTGAAGATTTACAGAGCAAATTCATTCTCCATTCAACAGTTCATACACGTTTTGTTTTGTGATACTGATTGCAATCCCTATAATGTAACAGCTCTCTTCCCACTTCTTCCCTGTGGTTACCTTTCTCCTGTGTTCTTTCCTATGCATTCCTGTCCTCTGAGCTACCTCTCTGTGCAAATGCTGATTGTTCTAAGGAGTATACCTACTTGGTGTGTATGTTCCGTATAGGCCTGTCCATTGTGTGGCTAGAAGCCATGGGACTGAGTTCAATTGTAGGCCCAAAAGGTTCCTCACGATTAGACTCAGATGATCCTTGCTGGCTGTTGGTGCAACATGAAAGCAATGCCTCACATCGGAGGCCCGTAGGTAGGGCCGCTGCTCCTCGCCCTTAACTTTGATCTCTTGTTTAGGGTGTTGTCTGGTTTTTCCACTGTTTTGTTACTGTTATTTTCCTTTCAGAAGCAGTTACCACATTTGTACGGAGAACAATGGCACACTTTGATTCCAAAAACTGACATTCATTTGACTGATTAATAAATATCTGTTTAGTACCTGCTAGTTGCCAGACACCATGGTGGCAATGGAGATCCCGAAGTGAGCAAAACAGACTAAATCCCTGCCTTTGGAGAGTTTATGTTCTAGTAAGGAGAGGCTGACAGTAAACAAGCAAATAAATAAAATGCTGTGTGTGTACTCTGGTGATAAGAGATCTTCTTCCTAAAGCATAAAGTGTATCTTGTCACTTCCTGCTTAAAACCCAAAATGTAAGTCTAAACTCTTCTGAGGACATCCAGGGTCTTTCGTGCATTGGCCCTGGCCTCTCTCCAGATTCATCTGCTATCACGTTCTCTTGAAATTTATGCTTTAACAGGAACACCATGTACTTCCTCCAAATGTGTGCCACTCTAGCCCCCTCATTCATGTGCCACTCACCCCAACCGGAATAACTCCTTTTCCCTGTCCATTCCCAGCACCTCCCTTGGGGAGCTCTGTCAATGCTGAGAAATGGAGACAGGAAAGGATAAGTCCACGCTGTCATTCTAATAGCTACTGACTAAAGGGCTCTATATTACCTGGAAATTAAAATGACAACTATTCATAATTATCTACTTTATACAAATTTCATATTATATACTGTTGTAGTTAAAGTTGTGTGTCAGCTTGACTGGACCTGGTTTTGAGTGGCTGGGCAGCTGAACGTAGTTATTCCCCCGATGAAACTGGTAATCAGCTTGATGGAAGAATCAACTGTGAGCAGCTGTGGAGCTGCTTTAGGGATGCTGCTCCCAGTATATAAGCAGCAGCTTTGAGGAAGGTCTCTGAGCCTTTTGGCACCCTTAGACCTTGCACGTAGCCCAGTCATTCAGCAACCTGCCATGTTGTCTGCCAATCTTGGGACTATTTCTGAACTTGAAGTAGTGGCAGTGTTGCTAGATGATCTTGGGACTATGCCATTTTACTTGTCCATCCTGGGTTTGTCAGCCTCCGCAGCCAGCAGGTGCATGAGTTAAGAGTTATTTCCAGATCCCCTGGGCGGGGAGCAACAGGCAGAGCTAAAGCCCAAGGTTAAAGAGCCTTCACCTAGCCCCGAGCTGGCACTCTGAACTCGGACTTCTAGCATCCTAAACTGCTGCTGCTGCTGTTGTTGTTGTTATGTGCCGTGGAGTCAGATGCGACTCACAGCGATCCCTCCTTGGGTTTCCGAGACGGTATCACTACAGAAGTAGATTGCCCAACCTTCCTTCCGAGGAGTGGCTGGTAGGTTTGAACTGCCAGCCTTCTGGTTAGCAGTCAAGTGCCTTAGGCACTATACTACCAGAGCTCCTATCCTAAACTGTAAGAGAATAAATCTCTATTTCTTAAAGCCATCCACCTGTGTTTTTCCTGTAAGAGTGGCATAAGAGAACCAAAACATATACAAAAGTGCTGTGTCACATTTTTTAATTATTTGGTAAAACATGTTTGATTTTTCCCCCCCTCTTCTTTGGGTTAAATAAGGAAATTAATTTGCAGAGATAATTCTATATGATTCACAGAGAAATTAAGAAAAATTAGCAGGACTTTCTTGCTCTAAAGGAGCTCTGGTGGTGCAGTGGTTAAGGCATTTGGCTGCTAACCAAATGGTCAGTGGTTTTAACCCACCAGCTATTCTGCAGAACAAACATGAAACAGTTTGCTTCCATAAAGATTTATACCTTAGAAGCCCAAAGGAGTTGCTATGAATCTGAATCAACTCCATGGCAGTGAGTTTCGTTTGGTTTGGTTTTCTTGAGCTAAAACAGCATGTAAATAAAACATCATCTGTACGGACAAAATGTGAACATCCACGAGAAAGGAGTGCAGAATACCCCCTTATTGAGTCACGCATTAATTCAAAGTCATCTCTAAGGCCTTATACGGTGTTCTTTCCTGTGCTCAGTACTATAAGGGTTTCCAAGATAGGAGATAGGAGCCCCGCTTTTGAAAATGTGGTAGCATATTAAAATAGATAGTTTCATTAAAAACCTAACCAAAAAAATCTTAGGGCTGCTTTGTATATAATTAGACATAATTACATGAACAATTATAATTTTAAGTATGGGTATTTAGCACAATTATACATCTTGTTCACTGTCCACTTTTGTTGATGTATGTGTGCATGTTTGTATGTAGGGAGAATGGGGAGTTGGGCTTTGTTTCAATTTGTTTCTTTGAGCAGAAGACTAGCTTTGTGGACAGAGCCGGTGTCTTTGCAGTATACTATATATGCAATTTAGGAATGCCTGGGATGTAGGCCTTGCCTCCTCCCTGGATGCATGAAGCACCAGCATGTCAGCAAGATCTCAGTGTCCAGGCCCCTGGCTGTTCTTCCATAGTCCCCTGCCTCCCTCAGGACCCTCTCACCTGATGAGATTTCAATCTGTAGCTATGATTGATCAAAACCATTTCCCTGGATAATTATCTCTACTGCCTTTAAAAAGATGACACTTGAATTCCCACCTCCAGCCTCTCCCCACACAAAGATGATTTACAAATGAGAAAGAGAAAAAAAAAAAAAAAAGACAGAGAGCAAGAGTAGTCGGAGAAAGAAAGCTGCCGGCCTAGGTTTATTTTATGACTGAGCTCCCAACAGGAGGAAGAGGACTAGACAGAGCTTTGTTCCCCTGGTCCTCCCATGTAAGAGGAGAAATTAAGGTCACCTGCACACTGAGCTCACAGCAACCCCTCTTTTCTTGATCCAGAGGTTGACAGTCTTTTAGGCATGTCCACAGAGCAACAAATATCCGCCCACATTTCATAACATTTTCCTAATGAGTTGTTTTAAAACCCATTAAAATTTTATGATTCCTGCTATTTGAAACTGTGCAGATACAAAATTCTATCACATAAAAATATGGAGGAGGGGGATATCTTCCCTCTCAATTTCCAGACCCCTAACTTCAAATGTATTTACAGGGATGCCATGAAGACCCCACAGGCTTTTTCTAAAGAAAGGAGAAATGTACAACTTGATTCACACATATCATTTTTTCAATTTTAAAAACAGCTCCAAAAAGTGGATAGATATGTCACCAGTTAGGAAGTAAACTTTACACACAAACAAGATTCTTAATAGAGATCAATTTCTCTCACAATAATGCAAACAGAAATAAAGGGAAGTAGCACATCAACAGGAAACCATGACAGATATGAAAAATGGCAGCTAGAGACAATTCTGAAAACCTTACTGGCTCCAGAGAATCACATGAGAGCAACAGCCCTGAGTGTGCAGCACCACTTTAATGAAAGGGTGGGAACTCCATATGTCATGTCTGCAGACCACTCAGCCCTCAACTTCCTTGTCACTGATGGGGAAATGATGAGTGACATCCTGAGCCAGAGGGGAAATGAACTTGCTGGCTTGTGTGAAAGCAACAAAATGTTGTTTCTCCAAAAGAGTTTACTAAGAACACATTGTCCTAAGTGTGATCAAGTGAGTCATTTGTTCCGCAGTGCTGGCCTTCATTGAACAAAGTCTGGAGGTCGCCTCCATGTGCAAAGACTACTTCCACATTCACGGTCACTCTGTCAGCCTGGCTGTGACTGAGGCCTCAGAGACCAGGATGACTGAGAGCTGTCAACGTATGCTGGCCATGTCAGAGCATATATTTAACAGAATAGGCTATCAACATCAAATGATCAGACAGGTTTTGTAAAGGAAGTCAGGTAACTTATACAATGTTTGTCCTGTAGCTACACAGCTTCTTGTGTTCCCAGGAACCCAGAAGCACATTTTATCTGCTTTGATAAGAGAAAATGTTCCGAGTACGATGGCTCGATCAACAGTGACCACACTTCATGCTTTAAAATCATGACACAATCTAACAAAACACACACCTGGAATCCACCAGGCAGAATATATGCAACAAGGACAGGCTCACATATCCAGGGTGTGTTATCACCCCACCTATGTAGCAATATTCCCAGGCCCTTCCCCTGGATAATTGATTCATTAAGTCTAGGTGTTGCCTGAGAATCTTTATTTTTAACAAGTACCTCAAAAAGATTATTACGCTCAGACAAGTTTAGGGAACACTGGATTGGGCCAGTTTATACCCTATAACACTTAGCTCTTTTTAAGAGAGGTCCATCTTTAAATTCCACATAGTGATAGCCTCAATTACATTGGCCTATAAATAGTGACAATAATGGATGTTTGTCTTCTCCTGGGTCCCCAGATAACAACACAATTTTGATAATACCCACTTTAAAGAAAGAGGTTAAGTAATGTGTACAAAGTCACACAGCTATTAAGTGACAGAAAAACCAAAAAACAAAAACAAACACAAACTCACTGCCGTACAGTCAGATCTGACTCATAGCGACCTTTCCTTAGGTTTCTGAGGCAGTATCGCTATGGAAATAGATCGCCCAATCTTCCTTCCAAGTAGTGGTTGGTGGGTTTGAACCACCAGCCTTCCGGTTAGTAGTCAAGTGCCTTAGGCACTACACTACCAGAGAAGAGGGACCCAATGTGAACTCTGACTCCAAAAGCTACACTTGCAAACCAATACATATACTGCCTCCTTTATAAGCACAGATCCCGTTCATTTTTTAAGAGTTGTTTTTTTCCCAAAGGTCAAAAAGATTTAGAAAAACATTTCTGTAGTATCATTCCTTTCAAATTTCTGGCTAAACACCCAGATCCAGTAATACCCTTAAGAAAATCAACTGTCACTCTTTAGGGGTACTTCTGATCCTAGCCTCCACACCCTACCTTTCTCTAGAAAATACAAAAGACATATAAAGTCAGTGGCCCCTCCCATAATAATAATCAGCTTAAAGGAATTACAATACATTATAATTTAGCCCCGAAATGGAAGGCTAGATTTCTATACTGATTTGTTAAAAACAAAATAAAACAAAGAAAGAGTGTTTTTGCTAGCTGTCTCTACTATCATGACCAACACTGAAAGTTTACAAATAAAGGAAGAAAATCAGTCTCTTCTACTCATCCTGCCTAATTAAAAAAGACTTGATATGTTAAATGAAGACCACTCATAGCACCCCGTACCAGGCCAAGGTTAATTAAGAAGTCATTCAAGTTTGAAAATACAACACAACATAACCAAAATCAAACTTGTGATTCATTCCAAACAGTTATTTACTGAGGGACTATTCTGAGTGTTGCTGGTATAGAAATGAATAAACAAACAAAAAGCTCCATCCTTCCCTCATTTCCTACACAAACAGTAGCATATTTGATCACAATTCTGCTCCTTGCTTTTTTTGTTTAACAATAAATTTTGGATATGATTCATAAGAGTATGTAAGAGAGCTTTGTCATTCTGTTATAGCTGTATAGTACTCCATTGTACATATTAAATTAAATCAGTTCCCTATTGGTGAACATTTAGATTGCTTGCAACCTTTTGATATTATAAACAGTACCACAAAATTATTAACTCAGTACCATGTGGGTACAATTGTGGGTGTATCTATAAGGTAAGTTCATAGAAGTAGAATGGCTGCATCAAAGGAATATATATGTGGTGGTGGTGGTGTTGTTATGTGCCGTCGAGTCAAACCCGACTCCTAGCGACCCCTCCTTGGGTTTCCGAGGCAGTATCACTACGGAAGTAGGATTGCCCAACCTTCCACTATGGATAACAATTTGGCAGTTCCTCAAAAAAGTTAACAGAACTACCTTATGACCCAGCAATTCCACTCATAGGGATATACCCTAAAGACCTGAAAGCAGGTACTCCTACAAACACTTGTACAATGATGTTCCTTGCACCATTATTCACAACAGCCAAAAGGTGGAAACAACCCAAGTGTCCATAAGCAGATGAATGGATAAACAAAACATGGTATGTATGTATGTATGTATGTATGTGTGTGTGTGTGTGTGTGTATATATATGTATGTGAAGTATTATTCAGCCACAAAGAGAAAGGAAATTCTGGTACATGTTACATGCTTCAAAATGTTGTGCTAAATGAAATAAGTCAGTTACAAAAGGACAGATATGGTATGAGCTCATACAATATTTATATGTAATATCCGGAACGGGCAAATGCATAGAGATCCAAGTTCACTAGTACTTACCAAGGGCAGGTAGAAGGACAAGGGGAGGGTACTGCTCAGACAGGAGGGACAGAGGTTCTGTTAAGGGTCATGAAAAGATGTGGAAACGGCAGCAGTAACTGTTGCCCAACATGATAAATGTAACTAAGGACACTGAATTGCGCACATTAAAATGGCTGGAATGTTTGTTCCATATTCACTGCCGTAAGTTTGTTTTTTAAAAACATTGGAAAACTAGCCAAAAAGAAGGGAATATACATGTGTCATTTTGGTAAGCATTGCCAGATTGCCCTTAGTAGGGACGGTGCTGATTACATTCCATCAGCCATGTGTGAATGAGCCTTTCCCTACACTCAGACCAACACAATGTGTCAACAGGGTTTTTTCTTTTTTAATGTATGCCAATCTGGCAGGTAAAAAATTGGTACCTAAGTGTAGTTTTCATTTTCATTAGTTTATAATGAGCCAGGCTGAGCATATTTTTATATATTTGAGTCTCTTACCTGTTCATAGCTTTTGCCTATTTTTTCTATTGATTACTGGTCTTTTTCTTACTGATTTGTAACACCTCTTTATAAATCGGGAAATTAGCCCTTTGTAATACAAGTTGCAAGCTTAAAAAAAAAAAAAGTCCCATCCTCAAGGAGCTTAGACTCTGGGTGGTACAAATTGTTAAATTTGGGTTGCTGACCAAAAGGCTGATGGTTCAAGTCCACCCAGAGATACCTCGAAAGAAAAGCCTGACAACCTACTTCCAAAAAATCAGCTACTGAAAACCATTCCGTTTTACTCTGACACACATGGATCTACTTGAGAGCAAATGGTTTAGTTTTGTTTTGCTTTTTTCAAAGAGCTTGTATCCTCATAAGAGCATATACACTATAAACAAATAGGAAAATAAGCAAACAATTTGTCAGGCAGTGACATGCTACAGAGTAAATTAAAGCTAGGAAAGGAGGGGCTGATGTCACAGAAACGGTCATGGAATGCTGTCCCGATAGCCTATCAACTGAGCAGAGGTTGGAAGGAAATGGAGAACAAGTCACACAATACTTGGAGAATTTGTTGTTAGGTGCCATCCAGTCAACTCAGACTCATACTGACCCTATGTCCAACAGAACGAAACCCTGCCCAGTCCTGTGCCATCCTTACAGTATTTGCTATGCTGGAGCCCATCCTTGCAGCCACTGTGTCAATCCATCTCATGGAGGGTGTTCCCCTTTTTCACTGACCCTCCACTTTACCAATAATTATATCCTTCTCCAGGGACTGGTTCCTTCTGATAACGTGACCAAAGTATGAGAGATGAAGTTTGGCCATTCTCACTACTAAGGAGCATTCTGGCTATACTTCCAAATCAGATTTGTTTGTTTTTCTGTCCATGGTTATTTTCAGTATTCTTCACCAACAACAGCATTCAAATGCATCAATTCTCTGGTCTTCCTTATTAACTGTCCAGCTTTCACATGCATATGAGGCTATTGAAAATACTATGGCTTGAGTCAGGCACATCTTAGTCTTCAAAGTCACATCTTTGCTCTTTAACACTTTAAAGAGGTCTTTTGCAAAAGATTTGTCCAAAGCAACATGTCCTGTGATTTCTTGACAGCTGTTTCCATGAGCCTTGACGGCAGACTCAAGTAAAATGAAATCCTTCCTGCAGAAGAGGAAACAGGAGCCAAAGCCAAGGAGAAAGAGTGCTCAGCTCACCACACCCCACAGGAACTGCAATCCTCCAGTTTTCTATCTGCATAGATGCGCCACTAGGAGCTCTGGTAGTGTAGTGCCTAAGGCACTAAACTGCTAACCAGACGACTGGCAGTTCAAACCCACCAGCCACTCCTCGAAAGGAAGGTTGGGCAATCTACTTCCGTAGTGATACTGCCTTGGAAGCCCAAGGAGGGGTCGCTATGAGTCGGGTCTGACTGGACTGCACATAACAACAAGAGATGCACCACTCTTCACCCAATGGCTCAGAATTGAAAGTGGGCTGTGATCCTTCCTCTTCCTCACTGCTTCACCATCCAATCATTCAATCAGGTCGTCCTACAGACTGCACTGCTGCATACTCACGTCTATTCCCCACTTTAGAAACATAAGACACTGTCATCACAAACCCAGATGACTGTACAAGCCCCAGACTTGTTGTTATGTGCTGTTGAGTCGGACCGGACTCATAGCGACCCCCTCCTTGGGTTTCCGAGGCAGTATCACTATGGAAGTAGAAGACTGGTCTCCCTATATTCTATATAACCCAAACCAGCCCCAACCTATTCTCCATTTAGAAGCCAGAATGATATTTTTAACAAATGAATGTATCATTATTTCAAGGCCCTTCATTAAACAGCTCAATGTTTCCCTCTGCTCTTTGTAATAAAACTGAAATCCTTTCCTTCCAGGTCATGAAGGCACAATCCAGCCCTTCCCTATCTCTCTGGATTCATTTAACTCCCCTCAAACCCCCAAGCAAGTTAGCTGCTAGTTATCTCAGGGTTCTCTTGGCATCTCTAATGAACCAAGTTCCTGCCTGCCCCAGGCCCTTTGCATTCTTCTGCCTGGAATGCTTTCTCACTTTTCTCTTGGCATGGTGTACTCTCCCTTCAGATCTCAAGCTAAGTCATTTCTCCATTACATTCAGATCTTACATTGTTGTGGTGTTAGGTGCTGTCAAGTCAGTTCTGACTCACAGAGATTCTATGTACAACAGAACGGAACACGGCCGGTCCTGCACCGTCCTCCCAATCCCTGCTACGTTTGAGCCCATCATTGCAACCACTGTGTCAGTCCGTCTCAAAGGTCTTCTTTTTCACTGACCCTCTACCAAGCAAGATGTCCTTCTCCAGGGGCTGGTCCCTCCTGATAACATGACCAAAGTACATGAGATCAAGTCTCACCACCCTTGTTTATAAGGATTCTTCCACAACAGATTTCTTCTGGAATATTCTTCTGGTATATTTAATATCCTTTGCCAAAACTGTAATTCAAAGGCATCAAATCTTCTCCTTACATTACACACTTATTATGCATTGAGCTTTTCCTAGCACTCATCACAGCTATAATTAAATCATTACTTCTGGAATTTAATGTCTGCCTTGCTCCAGTAAGCTAGTCTCCATGAGGGCAAGGACCACATACATCAGTTGTACTCCTTTTTGCCTTACCAGTGCCTTAAAAATCGCAAGGCATCAACAAATATTTGGAACAGAATTTAGCCTTCCTCCTCACACTTTTCTGTGTTCTCTTACAAGAATATATAATTGCTTTTTCCCACTGCATCTTCCATGCCACAGGGCTTTCCTATCTAATAACAAAAGTTAGAAACTATGAGAAAACCATATGGAAGTAATTAAGTGTTGTCCCCAACAAGTCCCAAATTGAGCCATTTAGACCATGTTTGTTTTCTGTTTCATTTCATGAATTAAGAGGAAACCAACTAAACAGATCTGCCCGCACCTATGAGCACACAGGTCAGTCTCAGACACGCCTGAAGAAGCAAATTAAAGCTATGAGGGAACACAGAGGCTCCCAGGAAAGGTCTGCCTGCTTGTCCACAGGTAACAGAATTGAAAAAAGAGTAAGAAAGACAATGGGAGCCACTTACTCTGTGACAGGAAATGACTCTCACACATCACACAGCTTAAATATTAATAGTAGCTGCCATCAGCTGCATCCTTAGCGTGTGAGGGGCATTCTGCTAAGGGCTCTACATACATTACCTCATTTAACTGAGTCTTTGCAACCACATCACAATCAGGTGACGTGATGGCCATCTAGGGCTCAAGGAGCTGAAGTCGTCTGCTTAGACTTACAGAGTTAAAAAGCACAGTAGGATTCGAAAGCAGGTCTGTGGGGCTCCAACCTCTGCAAAGCAATTAGGACCCAGTGTACTAGTACTAGTATATCAGTACCCAAAGTATTAATTCCAAGTGAGAATCACTCAGCTGCTCCAGCCCAAGCTCCCAAGTTTTTAGGCCCAGATTGGGGAAGCAACTGGCACAAGATCACACAGCCCTGTAGCACCTAAGTCCAGCTGGCAGCTTGGTCCCCACGAGGATCATCTTTCTGCCAGAACACACCACCCTTCGCAGATTCACAGAAGGGCCCTAAAAACCCTCAGAATAAGTCCCCAAGTCAAACTTTCCTAAGAAAGCACTACAATGTTATAAAAACTCTAAAGTACCCTTTAGTTCAGCAAAAGCGAAACAGGAGGACTTTATCATTCTTCTTTCTTGCAGCTGCCACTGGTCGGAATTTGCACAACAAGACCCTTGTCTCTATGCTCCCAAGCAGCCCAGGAACACCAAGGCCCCGGGCCCATGCCAAATGGAGTAGAACTAAATAAAAAGACTAAAAAAGCAGGCAGCTCTGACATCCTTCATCAAATGCTGCTCACTCCAAGCAGCAATAAACACCAATGTACACGCACGATCACATTCTGTACAAAGCGAGTGAACAGAGCCGTGGGATTCACCTCTGCACCCTAACAGAACCCTGATTTTTATGAACGCTGTGGCAGCTCTGGTGGTGTAGTGCCTAAGGCATTTGACTGCTACCCAGAAGGCTGGCAGTTCAAAGCCACCAGCCACTCCTCAGAAGGAAGGCTGGGCAATCTACTTCTGGATTGATACCGCCTTGGAAACCCAAGGAAGGGTCGCTAGGATTGGGATCCAACTCTATGGCAATCCACTGTGTTGATGTTTGTGTGGAAAATCCTACCACTCACAACCAGGTCAATTCCTGTGGAATCCAGCCAACTAGCCAACTCCCCACCTCCCCAAATTACCCAGTTGACACTCAATGCCTGATAATAATAATACCACTTACCAGCCACCTCAGGGTTAGTTAGGTCAGACTAAGGTAATTACACAGATGCACTTGGCACTGTGAAGCTCTTTCAGGAAAGCCCTAAATGGTCTCATATGCTAATATCCCCAGTGGCAACTTGCAGAAGAACTTGTGCTTTGACCAGTGGCTCCACACCAGTGGCTCCCCTGGTTGAAGTGAGCTCCAGTCCAGCCTGAGACAGATGAGGTTCCCTTAACCCCCACAGATCCCATCAAGGAAGGGACTCGCAGAGAGGCTCTGCTAATGGTGGACCCACCACCATCTACCCCAGCCAGTCAGCCACAGCTGTATCTCAGCCTCTATGACACACGTGGGTCCCCTAAAAGTGCTGCAGTAAGCCTATGTGCAACAAGAGTACGTAAAAAATAAAAGGTTATAGTCACTCATTCTTGAGATTCTTAATTAAATGAAAATCAAATTAGAATGCACAGAAGAGCAAATATTTAAAGAGTCAAACAAGCTAAGGGTATCGAAAGATCTACCATGCGGGACACTGACCACACTTGGAGTTTGAGATGTAGGGGATATAGTTTTAAGGAGTTCTCCTCTGGCCATGTGACAGGCAGTGTGATGGAGTAGAAAACACGTACCAGTCTGGCCTGGATTCAATCCTAGCTTCTACAACCTGGGCAAGTTACTTAGGGTTCTACTGATCACTTCCCTTAACGATAAAATTTTAGTTATCACCCACCATTTTAAAAGAGCTTCACATCTCTCTAGATATCACAGTAAAATATCAGGTAAGGAAAAGGAAGCCATTCCTCCAGTATAGTAAATGCACAAAAGAAGACATCAATTAATGTTAGTTTTCCTCCTCACCCTCTTTTCTTCAATACTTTTTAAAAACCTCCTTTCTTTAATACCAAGCACTCCTTTTCTCTTTTATTAATTTCTCAAATTCTTTTATCAAAATTTACATCCCACATATACTCTTATTCCAGCAATTCAGTGCATTCTCCCTAAGGATATAGGTGGAAAAGTGTATCAAGGAAGGTCACTCCAGCACTGTTTGTGACCTTCACCAAACAAAACAACACTCATTAACTAGAACACTATTGCAGCACTTAAAATGAAGGAGATAGTTTAGTGGATGCTAATTAAAGGAAAGCGATTTCCCAGCAATAACCATCTATGAGTGAATACCTAGACAGACAGGCAAGCTGAACAGGTGTAGGAAGGCGAATGGGACTATACCATGAATATATAGATGGTTTGACAGAGGATATTTCTACATTTGCATTTATATGTGCTACAAATATATCCCTAAATATAATGAAGCACATAGGGGTTAAAGTTAAGATAACATCTTAGCCATAAGGAAACACATTGAGGGAATGAGTTACTGGGTCTAGGGCCCCAGGACCATAGTCTAAGGAGATATCAAGGTCAACTGACATAACACAGTCCATAAAGACAATGTTCTACATCCTACTTTGGTGAATAGCAACTAGGGTCTTAAAATATTGTGATCAGACATCTAAGGTGCAACTATTGGTCTTTCCCCACCTGTAGCAAAGAAGAAGAAAGAAAAATCAAAGGCACAAGGAAACAATTAGTCCAAAAGACTAATGAACAATGTAAATCCAAGCCTCCATGACCCTGAGAGCAGAAGAACTAGAATGTGACTAGTTACCACTCCTAACCATTTTGAAATGAAACATAATAGGAGTTCCTAGATAGGGTGGGGAAAAAATGAGGGACAAAATTCAAAATCATAAAAAACACTAGACTTACTGGTCTGATATAGACTGGTAGAACTCATGAGACTATGACCCTCAGACACCCTTTAAACCTAGAACTGAAATGGCCTGGGACACCTGTGACTCAATTTTTAGCTAAAGGATTAAAAACCCAAAACCAAACTCACTGCCATCAAGTTGATCTGACTCAAAACAAGCCCTCCTTGGGTTTCTGAAGTGGTATCTCTACAGAAGTAGACTGCCCAATCTTCCTTCCAAGGAGTGGCTGGTGGGTGTCAAAGGATAGACAGGCCAATAAGATGCACAATAACACACTCCTTAGAACAATCAACCATATGAGATAAACGCATATGCCCAAGAATACAGCTCCGAAAACAGAAATGGACAAGAAAGAAGGACAAACAGAACTGGAAAACAAAGGAAGTCATTGAGATGTTACATTATGAGGATTTCAATCCATGTCACAAAACAAAATGTGTACAAACTGTTGAATGGAAAACACAATTTGCTCTGTAAACTTTCATTCAAATCACAATAAAAAGTTTAAAATAAATAAATAAAAGGAAAGAGCTTTAAAGTATAAAGCCTTATTATATAAAATGATCAAATGTGGATTAAAAAAGCATTTCAAAAGAAATGTGTATGTATATATGCTAGTCTATATAACCAAATAGTTCATTAGTAGGAAAAGAAAGGAGTCCCTATGTAATGCAGATGATTAACACATTTAGCTGCTAACCAAAAGACTGAAGGGTCAAGTCTATCCAGAGGTGCCTTAGGAGAAAAACCTACAGACAGATCTACTTCTAAAAATTCAACAACTGAAAACCTTATGGAGCTCAGTTCTACTCTAACACACATGGGGTCACTGAGTCGAAATTGACCAGATGGCAACTGGCTTTAGAAAAAGGGGAACAAGTGAAGAAGGAAGTGGTAAACATAACAATGTTCCTATCAAAAGAAATTCACATCCTAATCCCTGGAATCTGTGACCATGTTACTTTAATTGCAAAAGGGACTTCACATATGTGATTAAGTTAAAAACAATGAAATGGGGAGATGATCTTGGATTTTCCAGGTAGGACCAATCTAATCACATGGAACCTTAAAACTGGAGAATCCTTACCAGCTGTGTCCAGAGAACACTAGACTACAGATGAATCTACCACTCATTTGTCAGTTTGTCACACATGGTGGCTTGTGTGTTGCTAAGAGGCTGAAGGCTTTGCCACCAGTATTTCAAATACTCTAGGAGAGTTACCTATGGTAGCCAGGTTTTAGCTGAGCTTCCAGACTAAGATTTGGAAGAAGGAAGGGGCCATCCACTTCTCAAAGAACTGGCCAGTGAAAACCTTATGAATAGCAGTGCAACACTTTCTGATATATTACTGGAAAACTTTATGAATAGCCCTGAAACACTATCTAATATAGTGCCAGAAGGTAAGACCCTCCCCCCTTCCCCAGGTCAGAAGGCATTCAAAATATGACTGGGGAAGAGCTGCCTCCTCAAAGTAAAGTCAACCTTAATGACAAGGATGGAGTAAAGCTTTTGGGACCTCCATTTGCTGATGGGGCATGACTTAAAATGAGAAGAAACACCTGCAAACATTCATTAATTATCAGAATGTGGAATATACAAAGTATGAATGTAGAAAAACTGGAAGTTGTGAAAAATGAAATAGAATGCATAAAGACTGATATCCCAAGCATTGTTGTTGTTGTTACGTGCCGAATCAAACCTGACTCATAGCAACCTCTCCTTGGGTTTCCGAGGCAGTATCGCTATGGAAGTAGATTGCCCCATCTTTCTTCCGAGGAGTGGCTGGTGGGTTTGAACCGCCAGCTTTCTGGTTAGCAATCAAGTGCCTTAGGCACCACGCTACCTACCAGAGCTCCCATCCTAGGCATTAGTGAGTTGAAATGGACTGATTTGGGCCATTCTAAATCAGAAAATCATACTACGCTGGGAATGACAAATTGAAGAGGAATGGCATAGCATTCATCATCACAAAGAATGTTTCAAGATCTATTCTGATGCTGTCAATGACAAGATAATATCCATACAACAAAAAGGAAGACCAGTTAATAACTACTGTTACTCAAATTTACATACCAACCACTAAAGCCAAAGATGAGGAAATTCAAGATTTTTACCTTCTACAGCCTGAAACTGACCAAACATACAATCAAGATGTATTGATTATTATTGATTGTTGGAATGTAAAAGCTGGAAACAAAGAAAAAAAAGTATGGCCTTGGTGAATAAAATGACGCCAGAGATCACATGATAGAATTCTGCAACAGCAATGACTTAATTATTACAAATAACTTTTTTCAAAACATAAATGGCGGCTATACACATGGACCCTGCCAGATGGAATACACAGGAACCAGACTGACTACATTTGTGGAAAGAGGTGATGGAGAAGCTCAGCATCTTCAGCCAGAACAAGGCCAGGAGCTGAGTGTGGAACAACCATCAATTACCCATATGCAAATTCTAGTTAAAGTTGAAGACAATGAAAACAAGCCCACAAGAGCAAAAATATGACCTTGATAATATCCCTCCTGAATTTACAGACCATCTAAAGAATAGATTTGATGCATTGAACACCAATGACTAAAAACCAGAGGAACTGTGGAATGACATCAAGAACATCATCCATGAAGAAAGCAAAAGGTCATTTAAAAGACAGGAAAGGAAGAAAAGACCAAAATGGATGGACCAAAATGAATGGTGGGTTTGAAATGCCAGCCTTCTGGTTAGCAGTCCAGTGCCTTAGGCACTACACTACCAGAGCTCCCCTTTTGTACATAGGATTGCTATGAATCGGAGCTGACTTGATGGTACTGAAAAATAACAACGACATCGATGAATGGTTAGAGAAATCCAACAGTGCTAGCTTGTAAAATGGAGGAAATAGCCCACAAACCAAGGAATGTGACAGGCCTCTAGAAGCTATAAAGGCAAGGGAACAAATTCTCCCTGAAAGTCTCTGATATGGTTATTTTAGCCCAGCTACACATATATGGGTCTTTTGACTTTCAGAACCGTAAGCTAATAAATTTGTGTTGTTTTAAGCCGTGACATAAATTTGTAGTAATCTGTTACAGAAGCAATAACCCACTGCCAAGGAGTCGATTCTGACTCAGAGAGACCATAGAGGATAAAGCAAAACCACCCCCATAGGGTTTCCAAGACTAAATCTTTACAGAAAGCTGACTGCCTTGTCTTTCTTCCAAGGAGCAAATGGTGGATTCAAACCGCCCACCTTTTGGTTAAAAGCCAAATGCTTTTAACCACTGCACCACCAGCTCCTACAGCAGCAACAGGACGCTAATAAGGGAGAAAGTAGGTGAATTGCAAATAGTGTTACATCATTCCAGATACTGAATCTTCACTATGTTTATATAACGCTTGTATTTTAACTCTTATTAGGGAAGGAGGGAGGAAAGATTATATTTATATGGTAGGAAATTCTTTGCCAGCCTCTGTCACTATTCCCCACTATACTCAGCTTCTTTAGCCTGAACCCAGCTCTCTCTATTCCACACCTAACAAACTCCTACTTACATGTCAAGGCCCAACTCAAAGGTCACCTCCCACATAATGGTCTTTTCTGTGGGGCTCACCTCTATTGCTGAATTGTAGCTAGCTCAGAATGGCTTGGTCTAGCCTGCTTGATGATGAACTCCTTAAAAACAGAGCTGGAAAGTCATTTGCCTATGCAACCCCAACACTTCATAACAATCATAACATGTGGTTAATGATTAATAAGTGTTTGTTCAACTGAAATATCTACCAGGTAGCATTAAATCCAAACCAATTTACTAAATACTGGTTTTAAGTTAACAAGGAAGCTCTGTTGCAGAAAAACTGTTGTAATCATACATGCATTATCCAGTTATCTGTTCTAAAAGGGAGAAGTTACATACTCCACAGATCAATCAAGAGTTCAGCATTTAAATCTTTCAAAATTAAATCTTGCCGTGGATTTACAAAGGATGGTGGTTATCAAGAGACACCGCGTAAGAACTCCAGGGCTTCAAATTTCTACCTGCCACCTACTAGAATCCTCTAGTCCTACTGTAAACATTCATGAAATATATTTAAACTAGACTAAATGCACTGCCGTCCAGTTGGATCTGACTCCTAGTGACCCCTCCTTGGGTTTCCAAGGCGCTATCTCTACGGAAGTAGATTGCCCAAATTTCCTTCCGAGGAGTGGCTGGTGGGTTTGAACTGCCAGCCTTCTGGTTAGCAGTAAAATGCCTTAAGCCCTACGCCACCAGAGCTCCTTAACCTAGACTACTAGTGCTTAAATTAGCACTCCCCCTACCAGCACCACCAAACAAACGTGTGAGTTTTCTCAACTCAATTTATAATCCACTCTAGAGGGGGTTAAAAAAAAGGAAGAGAAAGAAAACCCTTTCAGCACAGTTAATATAGCTGAGATTAAAACAATCTTAAAATTCAAGCCTGCTCTGTTCATGACTTTTAATGCTAAAGGAGCTAGGCCAAGGTTTGATCCAATGTTCACATACTAAAGGCTGCATCCAACAAAGCTAGAGTCAGCCAGCTTTTAGTTTAATATCTCAGCAACATTTGGTTTATTAAATATTGTTAAGAGTATTCACCCCTACCTCTTCCCCTAGCTCTGATGTACAACCTCCTAACCCCAGATCTATATAAGACCACCCTCTTCCTCTCTCTCTTTTCCTCCTCTTCCTCTTCTTCCTCTCTTCTCTTCTTCTCTTCTTCCTCTTTCTTTCTTCTTCTCTTCTTCCTCTTCTCCTCTTCTTCCTCTTCTTCTTCCTCCTCTTCTTCTTCTTTCCTTCCTCAGCGCAGGCACCCTTTCGCCTCCATAATAAAATCTCCTGTTGGGTACCCTGGTGTGTGCCTTGGTCGTTGAGTGCTGATGGAGCTCTAACAAGGCCCAAGGTCAAGGGACTTTCATCCAGCCCCTAGAACTTGGCACTTTGAACTTGGACTTCTAGCTTCCAAAACTGTAGGAGAATAAACTCCTGTATGTTAAAGCCACCCATTTGTGGTATTTTCTGTTAGAGCAGCACGAAGTAACAAAAACATCTGATCAATGTGTATCTTACTCACCTGCAGGGAAGAAGACATGGCCAATTTGGTAGAAATGGTGCAACATCAAGAGACATGATAGAGATCCAGTGTGCTGTGGAAGTCCAGGTGGAATGAATATTTCCATTTGGAACAGAGGCTCATATCATCCATGAAGGATAAGCTTCCCTAGAACTAGAGGGCTGTACTGGAGAGCTGCAATTAACTAGTGGAAAGCACATGACAGTGGTAAGGTCATCCCTGGGGACCTCAGCAGGACACTACTTGGGCTAGTGCCCTATGCAGCTCCCAGACACTTGGATAAAGGAAATTCCTTACTGTGGCTAGCTACATCTCAGGCCCAAAACCAAACAATACCCACTGCCATCAAGTCGATTCATCTCAAAACGACCCCTCCTTCGGTTTCCGAGGTGGTATCTCTACGGAAGTAGATTGCCCAATCTTCCTTCCTGCCCAGTATCCCCTATAAGACACAAACAGTCCATGTCCTGGGCTGACTAACTTGGTATCCTCCAAGTCATGGGAGCCAGTGCTGTGAGGGTTGGAGGTAAATCCTATGTGGCCTGGTCTCTCCATTGACAAGCCCATCACCATCAAAATGATTCCCAAACTTCACCACCCACCCTCTGACAAAATGAACCTTTTCATCTAGAGCTCTTTCAGACTTCCTTCCCTTGATCCTTGGTATCTCTAGCTCTATGCTCAAGAATCTGGAATACCATCGTCTGGAATACAATTCCTGGAAATCATCTGACTCTTTGTGTTCACACTGTGGCAGTGTCTGAAGTATATCTGACATCTCTAGTGTTACATAGGTATGTGCTCAGAGGTACCTGACTGTGGCGAGTACACCCAGGCCACAGGCTCAGATCATCATTATGTATGAAGGATGGGAGGAATGAGGTAGCCCATATCAACCCTCAAAGATCCCAGGACAATATATATTTAAATA
>NW_006921705.1:6114464-6114991 GCF_000298275.1 Orycteropus afer afer
AACACATACAGTCACATTATTACCACCAGAATCCAGATATAGAACATTTCATTTATCCCAACAAATTCTCTAGGCCCTTTGCAGACAATTTTCCCATTTCTTACACCTGGTATCCACTGATCTATTTCTGACCTATATGTTTGCCTTTTCCAATATATCAAATAAATGGAACCACCAGCCACTCCTCGGAAGGAAGGCTGGGCAGTCTACTTCCCTAGTGATACCACCTTGGAAACCCAAGGAGGGGTTGCTACGAGTCAGGGCTGATTCGATGGCACATAACAACAACATACTTTTGCCTTTTCCACTGTATCAAATAAATGGAATCACACAGTATATACCCTTTTGAGTCACACAGTATGACTTTTTTGTTTGGCTTCTTTCACTTAGCATAGTGCATATGAGATTCATTCACAAAGATGTGCTTGTTCTTTGTTATTGCTGAGTAGTACTCCATTGATAGCCATACCAATTTGTTTATCTGTTCACTTAGTTGAAACACATTTGAATTTTTCCAGTTTTGGGCT
>NW_006921705.1:6116326-6117508 GCF_000298275.1 Orycteropus afer afer
AATTATGGTGATTTTCATTTGCCCTTTTCCCAGATGACATTAAAGGCCAGTTACCTATTCTCAGACTGCCACTGCAGACCACTGTTGCCAAAAAGCTCACTTGTTAGCATGGGTGTCTGTCGTGTTCATTCCTTCTGTATTATACTTCAGGCCCAGTACAGGCGGTATGAACGAAATGGTGAACAAGGGAGCAGGAGTTACCGCCTTTAAAAGAACAAAGAGTCGATGACGCATAAATGCACGTGCACACACACACACAATTAAAATGGTAGTTGTGACAAGTACTATACATAAAAGTGAAAAGCACAATGAAAAAATAAGATCTGGTTTGGTGCAGACTGAAAGGTTCTTGTGACTGAGGCCTAGCCTGAGATTCAATACCCAAGGCCCTCCTGCAGAAACAGGAAGTCAAGTACCTGGGCCACTGAGCATTAAGTATGTTACCAACAAGTTCTTAAAACAAGGAACTGTAAGGAAGCTCTCCAGGGCCTGGACAATCCATCGAGAACTGTTTATATTCTTCTACATCAAAGCCTGGCCCAGGAGATACACAGACTTGGTAATTACCCATGCGATGTCACCTTAGGGACAGTAATAGGGCTGTATTTACCCTCAAAAGTTCTTTCCCACAACTGTGGGCCACAGTGAGACAAACTCTACCATCAGAGATTCTTTAGTTACAAAAGTGTCCCTCTACTTTATACTAGTTACAATGAAATTCCACCAGGAAGGGAGGACAGAGCAATTCATCACTGGCTTTTCGCTGACAGTCTGGCATGGCTCTTTCCTCCTGTCTGAGGGACCCACACTCATACATCTTTCAAGGCAGAGCTGCACCCTTTTCCCTAGTATCCTTCTAGCCTGTACATGTTTTTATTATTATTAATCTCTAATGCTATTTGTTCCTATCTTTCTCTCTCACTTCTACACCAATAGCACCAACAGTCTGATTATCCTCTATCTCTTGGAATCTGTACTCCAACTCCTTAGCACACAGTAATGGTCAATAAATGCTTTTTGACTATTCATAGCAGGACTATCAGAATACAGAGTACACAGTAAGGTTTCAAAGGAGTGACCATGAGAGAGATTAGTCTCAATAAGAAGGACACCAATCAGAGCCAAGGGATCATCAGTCTCCAAAGAAAGCACAGCTCAAAAGAGTTCCTCAGGTCAGGTTCC
>NW_006921705.1:6121579-6125666 GCF_000298275.1 Orycteropus afer afer
AAAAAAAAAAAAAAAAAAGAGTTCCTCAACGGATCTGAGAGTAGCTAAATTTAACAGCAGGATGGCTGGGCACCTGGGGGCAGGATAGAAGGAGATGGTTTGTGGGAGCAGAAAGCAAAACCCTCCCAAACACAAGAACGCTCAAGACTAGACCAGCTGCTTGGAAAATGGCAGACATACTCTTAGGTGGAGAGAAGGGAAGAAAAAGGGCAAGCTCTGTCTCCATGACATCACTTCTAAGGACATTTGCCATGAGCTGGGATGGGGAGGTCAAGAGCTTAAAAAGAAGTGTCTGCAACAGCTGCTATGGAAGTCAGCTGGGAAATTAATATGAAATGAAAGAAAAAAAAAAAAAACTGCTAGAAAACAGTTCAGTGGCTGTACATGCTTCTGCCTCCTTCCAGAGAGACCATGATCTTTCCTAAACTGTCACATACAGCATCCAAAACACTCTCAGGCCTCTGTGTACGAAGCAATGGCCTGTGTTGACAGCTGTGAAGGCTGGCTGCAATCCTGAAATGCCTGCTGAGCCAGCTCTAAGGAAGCCCTGTAGGGCCTGGTAAACGTAGATGGAAAAATAATCAACTTCCCTTGGCCCTGCACTAGTTGAGCCTCTGCAATAGAAACTGTTTACTGATTAGTAAATGAAAAAACTCCCAAAGCAAGACATTAATATATTTTGCCATTTAAATTTAAAGTATTAGAAAAGTATGCCCTAGCCTATGTTTCCATCACCACTAGCTGTTGCAATTAGTCACCATCTGGCATTTAAGTTGGACTTTCTCTTAACCAACACCTTGACCTTTGTCATCTGTGGCAGCCCAAGATGAGATGTGGACCCTGAAAGCAAATCCCTGGAAAGAACAAGGAGGCTAGCGCAGCCAGCCCTGCTTTTCCCTCCTGGAACGTCTGGCAAATCTCACAGACAGCTAACTGGGAGAACCACCAGGGAATGGCCTGAAGTACATCCAAAAAGTAAACAGGGACACCATTCTGCTCATTTAGAAGATGTCTGCATTATCCCCACAAGTGGATAATAAATGCTACCATTATGGTACTATTTGCTCAAAACACTGAGCTCCTCAAATGCAAAATTTTAAGTACTAGCAGGTTCCCAGTCACAAAAGTTCAAGTTAAATCAATTTGTTTCCACTTTCTCTGTTGTAATTAAGGTTTCAACCAACCAGGACCCTGCTTCCTAGTAATACAATGCACTACAATGTAAAAAAGAAACTGGCAACTGCAAGGTGATTTTCAGGCCCCTTAGGGAAAAAGAGTAAAGAAAGCCAACCCCTCTATCTGCTTTAGTTCAGAGAGAGAGGTAGTTGGTACAGCCCTCAGCCTCTGGGCACCCAAATGACCCCCTGCTGTGACTCCAAACCAGGTCATCTCTCCACCTCTTCCCAGTCAGTTTGGTTAGGAACTAGGCAAACTAAGAGTTTATTTTAGGAAGTCAGTGTGTTTGACACAGAGGCTTCCTCCTCCCCAGAGTCTGGAACAGCAGTTCAAGCCCATATATGGGCTGTTAAAACACTACCCAAGCCCTCACACATCCAAAAGGTATCAATATAATTGACTTAAAGATGAAGGAAGCATTAAAAATACATTAAGCACATATTCATCAATTAATGAGATCAGTATGAAGCTTTGTATTAAGCTCAACATAAGCCATTTAAGCACAAACTGTATTTACATACAGTTTCAAAAAACCTAAGACACTTAGCGCAAATATTCCTAACTGTTCTTTCAAACCAGAAACTAGAACTGGATGATTCTTCAGTGACAGGACACTAACACAGGAGCAGCAGAGACTGTTTACAAAATGACCCCATAGGAAATGTCACGCCCCATGTATTTTCAAACCATGAAGAAAAACTACAAATCAATGTTGAGTCTCAAATATCATTTCAATTCCAATTTTCCTCCTACCCAAGGAAAGGAAGCATATAGTTAAGTTCAAAAGACCCAAACAAGATATCAGAAAGCTGCCTGTAGAGCACCAACCAAAAGATATTGCATATAATTTATCTACAAATGCTAAAAATGAAATTTGCTGCAGTTATGCCTCTGCTTACATGCCTTTGTATTTTTTCACAGGTATTTCTAAATGATGCAGTCAGTCTAAGCAAAATGCCTGTTTTTTCCTAACTAGTATACAGAAAAGGAGAAGGGAAACTAACATTTTGGCTACTGTCTACCTACTCTATATATCAAACACTTCTTTTTATAAATGTTTGAGATTGCTAAATATCCTTTAATATCCATTATCCCTCAATGATAGAACTCCTTTTTTTTTTTTTTTTAATGGCTACTCACAGTAAGCACTTGGGACAATCTACTTCCGTAGTGATACTGCCTCGGAAACCCAAGGAGGGGTTGCTATGAGTCAGGTCTGACTAAATGGCTACTCACAGTAAGCACTTGGGACAATCTACTTCCGTAGTGATACTGCCTCGGAAACCCAAGGAGGGGTTGCTATGAGTCAGGTCTGACTCAATGGCACATAACAACAACAACGTTGTAGCTAGGTGTAGCCACAAGGCTGTGTTCTAGCGCCAGCCCGTTTCTCAAAGTATGTGCCAGATATGTTCCGAGATTCCCTGAAATCCTTTCAGGTAGGCTAAATAAACACCTCAGTATTATGAAGATAGTTTTGACCTCATGTTTGCTGCCCTATTCATGCTCATTTTCTCATGAGTGTACAGTGGAGTTTCCCAAGAGCTACATGGTATGTTCAGCCTAGGCACTGCTGGGATTCACACCCAGGAAACCCAAGGAGGGGTCGCTATGAGTCGGGTCAACTCGACGGCACACAACAACAACAAGGTAATCACATCTGCAAAGTTCCTTTTCTTTTCTTTTCTTTTCTTTTGCCATCTAAGGTAACATATTCACAGGTTCTAGGGTTATGACATGGACTTTGGTAGGGGCCATTATTCTGCTTATCACAACATTGTTGTTGTTGTGTGTCACTGAGTCAATTCCAACTCACAGTGACCTTACAGGAGAGAGTACAACTGTCCCATCAGGTTTCCTGAGCTGCAATTTTTAAGGGAGTGGATCACCAGGTTTTTTCTCTCACTGAGCCCTGGTGGTACAATGGTTAAGTGCTCAGCTGCTAACCACAATACTACTAGATATAAATCCACAAAAACAAAAGCTCTTTGAGGTCCTCAACAATTTTTGACAATAAAAAGGGATCCTAAGACAAAAATATTTGAGAATTAACACTCTAGGATATGAAATTAAAGCTGAAGATTCATTAGTTTTCACAAGTTTCCTTAAAGGAAAGGAATGAACACTTCTTTGCTCCTTCCTCCTTCCTGCTCTCTCAGATTTGATGAATGACCCAGTAGGCAACATGGGCAATGCAGTGGAAGCCAATGTTGAGAATGTCAGGGCCTGGGTTACTGTCATGCATCATCTAATCCTTTCCTGCCAACCTCTAAGTACTTTTTTTGTTTTAATCTTTCTCTTTTCTTTTTTTTTAATGTATTTTATTGAAACATAATTTATGCACAATGAAACATACAAAACTGAAGTGACATGGGTCAATGCTTTTTTTTTTTCAGTCATCCCTCCCCTCCCCTCCCACCCCTGGCAACCAACAAAGAAAGTTTCCCTCCATATATTAACCTTTCCTTGACCCTCTACAACAATGAACTACTACTATATATGTCCTTCTGTGATTGACTTATGTGACTAAGCATAATGTCCTCCAAGTTCATCCATATCATGTGGTGTTTTGAAGACTCTACATTATTCTTTAGTGCTGCATAGCATTCCATTATGTGTATGTACCATAGTTTGGTCATCACTCTTCAGCCATAAATCTTAGAGATAAGTCCTTTGCCAGATATGTAATTACCAGCAAATATTAATTTGTTGCTGTCATTTTTGTTATGTGTTTTTTTGTGGCGTTGATTTCTTTGTTCCATATAATTTTCTATGCTGAGCTCTTTTTGTTTATGAATCGTGTTATCACTTCCTTCATTGCTATTCTTTTAGTATTTGCTGAATATTTATGCTGGTCCTCTTTTTTATTTTGATGTGAAGGTTTATCATTTTTCTTTGAAGTTACTCTGTG
>NW_006921705.1:6127176-6148006 GCF_000298275.1 Orycteropus afer afer
AATGGCCACCGCTTATAAACATTCAAAATGGCTGCACCCTCAGTCACTTTAAATATCCAAAATGCCTGCCGCCTATAAACAATCAAAATGGCTGCACCCTCCAGACAGCGGAAAGTCAACAGCTCAGGTTGTCTCCCTCCTTGCTGCTTCCCTTCTTAGTCATAGGCCACCAGTGCAGTCAACCCTGCAGCCCTTGGTGACCAGGGCTGATCTTTAGGTCAATTCTCTGGTCTGAACACCACATGGAAATATCAAGCTATTGGTCCCATCAGAGTAGCTGACAGTCAACAGCTCCGACCGTCTCTGTACTCACTGTTTTCATTCAGGTTTTTCCACTAGTTGGTGCCTAATCCACTTCTGTATAGTTCCTTTCAATGCTCAGGGCTCCAAGATTATTTTCTGTATCTCTGTCAATTGGTTTTTCTTTTCTTTATTTAAGAGGGTCTGTGTCACTTGTCTGGCTATTCCTCCATCTTACCAGAAGTCTCCTCAAAGTACTTTTTAATGGAAGAAGAAATGCATTTCTATCTTTTAAAAGCCACTAGTCTTTTCAGTTTGGGACAAAGGCAACTGAATCTAATCTTAACAGATTAGGGTATTTATGAGGTGAAAAAATTTAAACCCAGAAAAGCTAAGTGATTAACCAAAGTTATATTACTAAGCAGAAAGCTGGTGGTTCAAACACACCAGCCACTCCTTGAAAGGAAAACTGGGCAGTCTACTTCCACAGAGATACCACCTCGGAAACTCAAGGAGGGGTTGCTGGGAGATGGAACTGACTTGACAGCAGTTGAGTTTGGTTTTGGTTGTTTTGGTACATACGCTCTAAGTAGAACTTCAACTTGAAACCAGAAAGTCTTGCTACTGAATGAACTTTGTCTGGCTCTCTCTGTGCCATGCTGCCACTCCTTAAACACCCTGATTACAGCAAAGATATTTTTGCAGGCATCAAATAAAGGATGTAACAACAAGCATTCAGATGGAAATTTAGCAAATAAGAGGGAAGGCAAGTTGAAGCAAAGGGTTATTTAAAATAACCCTAACTGTTCAAAACCTTATTTAGAAATATATAAATTCTTTACCTAGAGTAAGAAAGGAAGAAAAAGTTACGAATAGCCAACTGTCAGGTCTGAGAGGGATGAGTGATTGTTCATGATTTAGAGGAGTATGATTATGACAAAAACATAGGAGGCATGCAGGAAAGCACAGGGCCCTGGGCTATGTGATTGAGCCTAGTGATCTCAGACAGATTTATGGTCACTAGTCTTCACAATGGCCATCAAGCCTCCATTTTTAACAAACAAACTGAAATGGACACCTGACAGACCACACTCTTGGCTTGTCTCTGTATCATCTTGATACAACCAGGGTCATAACTATGCAGGAGGAAGAAACTGCAGGGACATGTATTTAAAGTAAAAGAAGAAAACTAGGAAGTCAAAGGGCTCTGCCAAATGAACTACCCAGGTCAGGTCAAAAGAACTGGGACTAGTGACCATTAGAATCTTTGCACCACCCCCAAGCAGTGTGCAGTTGAGCACACGTTGGCTCCCCTGGCCCAGAAGGTTAGCAGGTCTTCCTCAGGGCATACTTGTCATTCTTGGCCAACTTCTCCAGTTGTACTTCACCTCTTTCCCACATCCCCAGGTGAAGCCTCTGGACTGCTCAGCTAACCAAAACATTTGGAAAGCAAAAACCAACAGTCATCCCTGAATTGACAGCCAACGATAACACTGGAATATGAGGACTCAAATATAAGTAACTACTCATTAGAATTTGGTATTCAAGGGAGGAAAAGTCAGAGAATTTTCTAATGTTTATGTTTTCCAAGTGAGAGTACGAGGCCAATATGGAACTACTGCTCAGAGAATCTCTGGCCATGTATCTCAGCATTTTCTGTTGTTGTAGTTGTTATGTGCCGTCGAGTCAAACCCGACTCATAGCGACCCCTCCTTGGGTTTCCGAGGCAGTATCACTACGGAAGTAGGATTGCCCAACCTTCCTTCTGAGGAGTGGTTGGCGCCAGCATTTTCTAGGAATGTTTTAGTGTTTGCCTTTTCTATGATTATACTACTACCACAGAAACTCTACCTGTAACCTATAGAACATAAAGATCTTCAGAGTAGAGACATGCCCATGTAACATATCACTTTCACAAGAAGTTCTAATGCACACACACCTGTCAGCAGATCTGTGTATCCTCTGAAGAGGCATGGTTACCTACAGGTGATTATTCTGTTATAGAATGAACAAAAAACTATTAAATCAGTAACCTCAGTTGATATCCATTTTGAAAAACATTATTTTCATGTGCCAAAGCCCAAGGCAACTTAACATTTTATAAACCCTAAATTCCATGCTGTTTTCTATGCCTATTAAGGGATGTAGAAGGTAAGGACATGGGACAATTACAGAGATGATTCCTCTAATGCATAACAGTAAGCATCTGTTTTCTTTTCTGTACTCCATGTGAGGAAGATAGACATCCACAGGCAGACAACCACAACCGAAATCTTTTATGACTAGTATTCTGGGTAGAAAGAAAGTGACACTTTGACAGAAAATAGATTGGAAGGCAAAATAAGAAGGGTGCTGAATAAGAACTCTGTTCTAATGAGTAATTCAATTTGCAAGGGAATAAATATTCACTAGATGAACAAGAAAAAGACTGCAGCAAAAGTGTAAAGCTATAGTACACATGTGGTTTGGCTAGTTTCCAAAGAGATCATTATTTCAATATTTCCCTGACCCTAAGTGAAATAAAGAAAAGTAAATTACCATTTAAAGCATAAAGAGATTAAGGAAATTGATAAGGGGCATGTACAGAAAATTGATTGTAAAAATCACTTGGGCATTTCTAATTCAGAAGTATGGCAGATCAAATATTTGCAGAGCCACTAAGAGTTGGAATTGACTCAACAGCAACAAATTGCTTTTGTTTTTCTGCTATACTACAATTAGATTCTGGGTAAATATTTTTTAGGGCATTGATTAGCTCTGATGAGGGAAACACCTCTCCAGGAAGATGTGGGAGAACAATGCACTGAAACCTGAGAAAACAGCACTGAAGAATGAACAAAAAGAAAGCAGGAGTTGCCCTGGAGCAGTCACAAATACCAGCAGCAGTAAGACAGGACATCTGTGGCGATCTTCAGCAAGGTGCAAGTGCTCAAGCTGAAACCAGGATTCCCAAGGAGAACCAAAGCAGCCCTGGGTCTTAGACTCCTACTGGCTTCCAGGCCAATCAAACATAAATCTCAAAATGTCAGATAAATTACTGATGTCAGATGGATCTTGGCTGAAAGTAAAGAATACCAGAAAGATGTTTACCTGTGTTTTATTGACTATGCAAAAGCATCTGGCTGTGAGGATCATAACAGATGAAGGATAACATTGTGAAGAATGGACATTCCAAAGCATTTAACTGTGCTCATGTGGAACCTGTACATAAACCAAGAGGCAGCCATTCAAACAAAACAGTGGGATACTGCATGGTTTTAAATCAAGAAGAGTGTGTGTCAGAGTTGTATCTTTTCACCACACTTATTCAATCTGTATACTGAGGAAATAATTGGAGAAGCTGGACTATATGAAGAAGAATGTGGCATCAAGACTGGAGGAAGAACCATTAACAACTTGCAATATGCAGATGACATACCCTTGCTTGCTGAAATTGAAGAGGACATGAAGTACTTACTGATGAAGACCAGAGACTACAGCCTTCAGTATCAATTCCACTTCAGGTTAAAGAAAGCAAAAATCCTCACAACTGGACCAATAAGCAATATCACTACAAGTGGAGAAAAGACTGAAGTTGTCAAGGATTTCATTCTACCCGGATCCACAATCAACAGTCATGGAAGCAGCAGTCAAGAAATGAAACCATGTACTGCATTGCGAAAATCTTCACAAGACCTCCTTAAGTGTAAAAAAGCAAAGGTATCACTTTGACAACTAAGAACAATAATAATTTATATAATTTATATAATTATTTATAATAATAATTTATATAATTTATATAATTATTTATAATAATAATTTAATAATTTATCCCTGACCATGGTATTTTCAACCACCTCACATGCATGTAAAAGCTGGACAATCAATAAGGAAGTCCACAGAAGAACTGATGCTTCTGAATTATGGTGTTGGCGAAGAATATTATATATGCCATGGACTGCCAGAAGAACTAGAACTAAATATTGTGAAAATTACCAATCTGTCTTGGAAGAAGTACAGCCTCCTTAGAAGCAAGGAGGGCGAGATTTCGCCTCACATACTTTGTACGTGTTATCAGGAGGGACCAGTCCCTGGAGAAGGACAGCATGCTTGGTAAAGGATCAGTGAAAAAGATGAAGATCCTCAGCAAGATGGAATGACATAGTGGCTGCAACAATGGGCTCAAATATGACAACGATTGTGAGCATGGCACAGGACCAAGTAGTGTTTCAGTCTGTAGTACGCAGGGTCACTAGAACCCAACGGCACCTAACAAAAACAATAATAATCAAAAATTACTACACATAATGAAACAAGCCACAAACATAGATTTAGACCATCAAGGGTTTCAGATAAGGCATTATCAAATACAAAATGTATTATGTTGATTTTGACTTACATGCTGTCTTTTACACACATACTGCTGTGCTCTAACTTCACTGTTCTTGAAATGCAGGAAATCAACGCCTTCTGTCACTGAAGCTCTCCCTGGAATTTTAACGTCAAGATATGAGAAAGGAGGCAACCAGAAGAAACCAGAGGGTCCACTGGGAAAAGAAACTCTCTAGTATAATCAATCTTTTATTTAACATTTAAGAGGAAAATGGGATACCAGAATTAAAGAAAATCTCTATCTTGGTCCAAGCCATTTTTCACCTTTAACCTAAACTATTAATAGCAATTTAATGTTTGTAGAGGAAATCATTAACATTTATAAAGAGCTTTCACGTGCATTTTATCATTTGAGCCTTCTATCTTGAGGATAAGTAAAAGTTGCAGTACTGAAGTTCCCAAAGGTTAGGGAATTTTTCCATGATCATTCAACCAACAAATGTCAAAGAAGGAATTACAACGCAGCTCTCCGACTCCTTGTTCAAATTCTTCCATGGAACCTAATGGTATGATGATGTCAACTTGAAAAACAGTATCATGATTTCTTCTTGTGTTAGATTTACTTTCTTAGCAAACAGACATTAGAGATGGATTTGCCTGCCAGTTGACAGACACTGTTACAAGATTAAATATTTACCTCAGATAATCCAAAGAGTTCACAATCAACACTGAAGTAGCTGAGAAATGCCTGTATCTTTCACACATACTCTATTTTTCTCTTTAAGTCATATTTATAATCCTGGATTTTGTTTTTAAGGTTTTGTTTTCATTTGGTAAAAATTTATTTATTTTAATTTCAAGCTACAGAAAAGTTGTAGAATAAACGTACAATGAATACTCATGTATTCTTTACCTACATTCCTCTACCCTGAACATTTTACCCCATTTCAAATCATCTGTCTTCTCTCTTTACACACACATCTTTTTTTTTTTTTTTCCTTAGGCCATCTGGAGGTAAATTATACACATAATGGCCCTTTACCCTAAACACTTCAGAGTTAATTTCCTAAGAGTAGAAATACAGGTAGTCCCTGACTTACGACATACAGGCATATATCAAAGATATTGTGGGTTCAGCTCTAGACCACCACAATAAAGTGATATGACAATGAAGTGTGTCACACAAATGTTTTGATTTCCCAATGCACATAAAGTTTTATTTACATTACATTGCAGTCTATTAAGTGTGCATCTGCATTATGCAAAAGTTTGAAATACTGTGAAAATTACCAAAATGTGACAGAGACATGAAGTGAGCATGTGCTGCTGGAAACATGATGGCAACAGATTTGCTGGATGCAGGGTTGTCACAAACTTTCAATTTGTAAAAAATGCAGTATCTGTGGAATGCAATAAAAAAAAGCACAATAAAATGACGTGTGTGCATTCGAGTTACGATGAACCACACTTATAACCATTTGCTTGTTATGTTTTTTGTACATCTTATTGTTATTAATGGGTACTACATACAATGAATGTTACAGCACATAATTTGCTGATGTTATCATTCTCAGATGTTCACTTGCAGGTGTTCAAAGATTGGATTTATAAAGATAATGATAACAAAAGGCAATAATAATGAAAACTACCCAAAAAAAGGCAGTCTCCAGGTCATGAATCTAACAGACGAGTCCACTTGTCCTTTAAGCAGGGCTTCCAACCGATTTAAACCAGTTCTGTCACGGTTGATGAAGCAAAACAGGAAAACACTTGAATTTTCACAATGTGGGTGGTAACTCGCGGTAACTGGAACAGGAAAAATTACGGGTCAAAGCCCTGGAATAGGGTCCTCGGAAGAGGCATAGCGAGACCTTTCAGGAGCCTGATGTGTAAGATTAGATTATTGGCAGAGCTGTGGAAAGCCACACGCTTTCAAAGCAACATGGTCAGCTGTCATCTTTGAACAATGTGCCACAATCTTTAAGTAGGGCAGTGCTGTTTCAGCTTTAAATCCATCTTATGTTTAGGTAATTTGCCATCATCCATTTTATGTTTAGGTAAATTTGCTTGGCACAAAGAGGCAAGGCTAGGCCTCAAGCTCCCTACAGCCGGGAAAGGGAGGGAGTAGAGTGGCCAGGGACCACAGGAGTGGCAGGATTCAGGTAAGGGGTGGGAGGCAAGACTAGGCCCCAAGCCCCTTAGAGCCAGGAAAGGGAAGGAGCAGAGCAGCTGCAGACCCCAGGAGCAGTAGGATCCAGGTAAGGGGTGCAAGACAAGGCAGACCCCCTAAAGCCAGGAAAGGGAGAGAGCAGCTGGGTACCACAATGTGGCAGGTTCCAGGTAGGAATTAGGTAAGGGGAGGGTGCAGAGGTTTCGAACGACTAACGGAGACAGACTTGTCTGTCAGTTTGTCACCCTGTGGGGCTTGTATATTGCTGTGAGGCTTGAGGCTGTGCCACCAGTGTTTCAGATGCCAGCAGAGTTGCATATGGTATACAGGTTTCAACACAGCTTACAGACTATGACAGACTAGGAAGAAGGAAGAGGCCATCCACTTCTCAAATACTGGCCAGGGAAAATCTTATGAAGAGTAGAGAAACACTGTCTGATATATTCCTGGGCAACATTATGAATAACTTGGAAACACTATCCGACACAGTGCAGGAAAACAAGCCCCTTGGGTCGGAAGGCACTCAAAATAGGACTGGGAAAGAGCTGTCTCATCAGAATAGAACTAACCTTAATGATATGGATAAAGTAACTCTTTCAGGACCTCCATGTGCTGACATGGCATGACTCAAATTGAGGAGAAACAGCTGTAAACATCCATTAATAACTGGAACATGGAATGTACAAAGTATGAATCTAGGAAAATTGGAAGTTGTCAAAAATAAAATGGAATGCATAAAGATTGATATAGGAGCACTGGTAGCACAGTGCCTAAGGCACTTGACTGCTAACCAGAAGGCTGGTGGTTCAAACCCACCAGCCAGTCCTCAGAAGGAAGGTTGGGCAATCTACTTCCGTAGTGATACTGCCTTGGAAACCCAAGGAGAGGTCGCTATGAGTCGGCTCCAACTCAACGGCACATAACAACAACAACAACATGCTGGGAATGACAAATTGAAGAGGAATGGCATGACATTCATCATCAAAAAGGATGTTTCAAGATCTGTCCTGAAGTACAATGCTGTCAGTGATAGGATAATATACGTCTACAAGGAAGACCTGTTAATACTACTATTATTCAAATTTATGCACCAGACAACAAAGTCAAAGATGAGGAAATTAAGGATTTTTATCAACTTCTATAGTCTGAAATTGACCAAACATGCAATCGAGATGTGTTGCTTATCACCGGTGACTGGAATGCAAAAGTTGGAAACAAAGAAGAATCACCAGTAGTTGGATAATTTAGCCTTGATGACAGAAATAACTCTGGAGATCGCATGATAGAATTTGGCAAAACCAACAACTTATTCATTGGAAATACCTTTTTTCAACAACACAAATGGCGGCTATACACATGGACCTCACCAGATGGAGTACACAGGAATCAGATTGACTACATCTGTGTCAAGAGACGATGGAAAAGCTCAATATCTTCAGCCAAAACAAGGCGAGGAGCTGACTGTGGAACAGACCATCAACTGCTCATATGCAAGTTCAATTTGAAGTTGAAGACAATTAAAACAAGTCCACGAGCCAAAATATGAACTTCAATATATCCCTCTTGAATTTAGAGACCATCTAAAGAATAGATTTGATGCACTGAACACCAATGACTGAAAACCAAGAGAATTGTGGGATGACATCAAAAGCATCATCATCCATGAAGAAAGCAAGAGCTCATTAAAAATATGAGAAAGAAAGGAAAGACCAAAATGGATGTCAGAAGAGACTCTTGAAACTTGCCCTTAAGCGAAGAGTAGCTAAAGCAAATGGAAGAAATGACAAGATAAAAGAGCTGAACAGAAAATTTCAAAGAGCAGCTCGAGCAGACAAAACCAATTACTATAATGAAATGTGCAAAGACCTCAAGTTGTGAAACCGAAAGTGAAGAATATGCCTGGCATTTCTCAAGCTGAAAGAACTGAGGAAAAAATTAAGCCTCCAGTTGCAATACTCAATGATTCTATGGGCAAAATATTGAATGATGCAGGAAGCATCAAAAGAACATGGAAGGAACACACAGAGTCACTGTACTAAAAAAGAACTGGTCGATCTTCATTCATTTCAGGAGCCACACTGAAGGAAGTGGCGAAGAACAAGGCTCCAGGAATTGATGGAATACCCATTGAGATGTTTCCACAAATGGATGCCCCGCTGGAGGCACTCACTCGGTTATGCCAAGAGATCTGGAAGACAGCTACCTGGCCAACTGACTGGAAGAGAGCCATATTTGTACCCATTCCAAAGAAAGGTGATCCCACAGAATGTGGAAATTATCGAACAATATCATTAATATCGCATGCAAGTAAAATCTTACTGAAGATAATTCAAAAACTGTTGCAGCAGTATATTGACAGAGAACTTCCAGAAATGCAAGCTGGATTCAGAAGAGGATGTGGAACAATGTCAGATGGATCTTGGCTCAAAGCAAAGAATACCAGAAAGATGTTTACTTGCATTTTACTGATTATGCAAAAGCATTTGATTGTGTGGATCAAACAAATTGTGGATAACATTGAGAAGAATGGGAATTCCAGAACACTTAATACTCATGAGGAGCCTGTACATAAACCAGGAGGCTGTCCTTCGAACAGAAAAAGGGAACAGTGCATGGTTTAAAATCAAGAATGGAGTGCATCAGGGTTGTATCCTTTCACCATACTTATTCAATCTGTATGCTGAGCAAATAATCAGAGAAACTGGACTATATGAAGAAGAACACGGCATCACGATTGGAGGATGAATCATTAACAACCTGAGATATGCTGATGACACAACTATGCTTGCTGAAAGTGAAGACGACTTTAAGTACTTACTTACTTGAAGATTAATGACTACAGTCTGGAGTATGGATTTTATCAATATAAAGAAAACAAAAATCCTCACAACTGGACCTACAAAACAAGCAGCATTTTGATAAATGAAGGAAAGCTTGAAATTGTCAAAGATTTCACATTGCTTGGTTCTACAATTGACGCCAATGCAAACAGCAGTCAGGACATCAGACAACGTAAAGCACTGGGCAAATCGGCTGCAAAGGACTTCTTTGAAGTGCTGAAGAGCAAAAATGTCTCCTTGAGGACTAAGGTGTGCCTGACACAAGCTATGGTATTTTCAACCACCTCGTGTGCATGTGAGAGCTGGACAGTGAATAAGGAAGACCAAAGAATTGATGCTGTTGAGCTGTGGTGTTGGCGAAGAATGCTGAAAGTACTGTGGACCACTGAAAGAGCTAACAGGTCTGTCCTGGAGGAAGTGCAGCCAGAATGCTCCCTGCAGGCAAGAATGGCCAGACTTCATCTCACATACTTTGGTCATGTTGTCCGAAGGGACCATTCCCTGAAGGATGCTTGGTAAGGTGGAGGGTCAATGAAAGAAGGGAAGGCCCTCAACTAGATGGATTGACACGGTGGCAGCAGTGATGGGTTCAAGTATATCAAGAATCATGGGGCTGGCTCAGGACCAGGCGGTGTTTTGTTCTGCTGTGTATAGGGTCGCTATGAGTTGGAGATGACTGAACAGCACCTAACAACAACAATGAAACAACTGAACCAACCCCTACTGGCAACAAATTCTTTATCATAACCACCTTCACTTGCTATACATGCCTTTGAAATCACTGAAAGGCTTCAAATCCTTTCTTGCACTAAAGTAAGGCTAAATATGAACCATATGCACCTGGTCCAGCTAACCTACAAATTCTTAAAGACACAGACAGGAACAGATCTCATTTACAACTTGAGGACTGCCTGAACATGACTTATGTCAGAACTGACTTATGACAGAGTCATTGCAATGGAATCCTATCATAAGTCAGGGACTACCTGTACTCTCTTACATAACCACAGTGCAGCTATCAACTTTAGCAAATGTAACACTGATACAAATATTTTTATGTGATCATTTGTCATATTCAAACTCAAACCAAACTCACTGCCAATGAATTGATTCCAACTCATAGCGACCCCCATTAGATCCCCAAGGCTGTAAATCTTTAGGAAGCAGACTGCCTCATCTTTCTTCCATGCAGTGGCTGGTAGGTTCGAACTATCAACCTTTTGGTCAAGTCAAATGCCTTAACTACTATACCACCAGAGCTCCTGTCATAGTCAGTTGATCAATAATATCCTTTATATAATTTCTTTTTCCTCTAGTTCAGTATCTAGTTCAGGATCAGATATGGCATTTATGCTATGTCTCTTTAGCCTCTTTTAGTAAGAAACACAAAGGTTTTCTTTGTCTTTTATGACCTTGACATGTTAGAAAAACATAGCGTCCTATCCCCCCTTACACTGATAGACTATTTCTCATTTTTATTTATCTAATGTTTGCACACAATTCATTTCAGATTACCAATGCATTCTTGGCCAGAAAATTACAGAAGTGATGTTTTCTTCTCAAAGTAACACATCTGGAGGCACAAAATGTCCATCTATCTGCCCTTCATTGGTGATACTAATTTTGATTACTTAGTCAAGGTGTTAGGAGCTCTGGTGGTGCTATGGTTGAAGCACTGGGCTGCTAACCCAAAGGCTGGCAGTTTGAACTCACCAGCCACTCTGCTGGAGAAAGATGAGGCAATCTGCTATTGTAAAGATTTGCAGCATTGGAAACCCTATGGGGCTGTTCTATTCTGTCCTAAAGGGTCACTATGAGTTAGAATCAACTCAGTGGAGTGTGTTTTTCATCAAGGTGTTGTCCAATTTCACCACTGAAAATTACTATTTTTTTCCCCTGAAACTAATGAGTAATCAATGGGGAGACAAAGACTTTAAGGTCATGCAAATATCTTGTCCCTCATCACAATCTGCACCTAGATATAGCATCCACTGATAATCTGTCAGATGTAAACTACTATGATGGCTGCAACATGCTGACTGTTCCAACTCCAGCACTCACTCCATTCAGTACTAGCATTCCACATTGTTTGTTCATTTATGCATTTATTTATGATCAGGCTGGACACATTGTTTCCTACTTATTCAGTGGTTTATAATTTGATATTTTATTTAATTATTTTGGTGCTCATATTGTCTCAGACTTGGCCCATGGGAGCCACTTCAAAGCTGGCTCATGTGTCTTTGTGACATGCCTCCGTCATTTTTTAAATTTTCTTGGGCAATTCCTTACTTTCTGACATTGGGGGAAAAAAAAGTTCTGGACTCACTTTGTATTTTGTACTTACCCTGTTTTTTGGTTTGGTTTTTTTTTTTTTTTTGGAAGAGAATGGTGTTAGAGACTAAGCTCTGGTATAATTCTGTTTCAAAGTCACTGTCTATTTTTATGGATACCTTTTCTCTTTGAATATGGATCACATTTTCCTGTTTCTTTACATACTGCTTTCTATGATATGCTAGATAAAGGGTATTGAGTTTGTTTCTGGTAACAACTACAGTACTTGGCAGGTCTTCCTGATCTTGTCTCAGGCTTGGTTAAGACAGGTCTATTTCAGTTATGTCTTTACTCCTGGTGTGTACGATCCTTACTCCTAAGATGGTTTTCTGGTGTCTCAACAGAGTGCCTAGAATGCTCAGGTAGATGTTACCACCCTGGCTAGACCAGCACTCCAGTTTCTTCCAGTACTATATGACTTCCGCTATCTCCATTCTGTTGTCAAGTCTAGTAGCAGCTGCTCTCTGCTAGGTCTCACCCTTCATATTCATATCCCAGCTTCTGGGTTCCCTTTCTAGGTAGCTCCCTTCTCTCTAGTACCCCGCCCTGCAAACTCCAACTGCTTTAGCAGCCTAGAACTCCCATCACTGCCTTCTCAACTCTGTGATACCACCATGCTCGGTTAGGGTTCCACCTCTCTGTACCATAGCATGTAAAGTGATTCCCATCTTTCAAAGATCATGGTCCTGGCTTCCTGCTGTCCAATGCCTAAAACCAGTTGCCTCATATGTTGTCCAGTTTTCTAGCTATGTACAATAAAAGGGCAAATCTAACCCATTGCCAATGAGTCAATTCCAACTCATAGTGACCCTATCAGACAGAGTAGAACTGCCTCACAAGGTGTTTCCAAGGCTGTAAATCTTTACAGAGGCAGACTGGCTCATCTTTCTCCCATAGAGTGGCTGGTGGGTTCAAACCAATGACCTTTTGGTTCAGAGCCAATCTCTTTTCTCTTTATGCCTCAACATTAAGTGACACTTGAGGAGCACTAAAATAAAATTTTAAAAAATCCACTGCTATCGACCCTATTTCAGCTCACAGCAACTCCCACTGTGTTGCCAAGGTGGTAAGTCTTCACTAAAGCAGATTGCCTCATCTTCCTTCAGCAGAGTGGCTGGTGGGTTTGAACCACCAATCTTCTGGTTAGCAATCAAATGCCTTAGGCATTGAGCTCCAGAGCTCCTTTGAGAAACACAAGGCAGCTCTATCAAAAATAGTTAAGAATCAAATGTTTCCAGCATATGATAAAAGAAACTCTTTTTCTAACATTGTGTTTCACAGAAAAACACGTGTTTTACTTCTACTGCAGCATTGTGGCAAAGAAATGTTTTCTAGCAGTCATGCAGTTTCAAACAAAATGACAGGGAAGTGTCTCTATTCCTTCCAGAAAGCTTATACCCACATCAGATAGCCAGCTGGCTATCACCCTGACATACATTTGCATTTATTTCCATAACTTTTCCTCCAAAAAACGTAACACTATAGTCTATTCAAGGAAATGAAAGTTGCCATTCTCTTTCTAGTTTACATGCATGTACTTAAGAGTAGGGAGAAGACTCTTTTGTCCTATAAATCATTTTTGGGTTACTCTCATTTTTACTTCTAACCACTAGTGACAAAATAATCAGAGAAAAATAGTCAAGAGACAACTTCCAAACCCAGATACTAAGTTATTTAAAAAAAGAAAGAAAGAAAAGAAAGGGCAAATAAGGTGTTTTCATCACGTACTGCGAAAAAAAGGATTCTGCAATCACTAGAAAATGGAAAACAGGTCTTTCTTTACACCCTGAAGCTTTCCAAATAGTACGCCACACAGAAATGAATCAATTCCTTTCTACTTCTTCAGCAGATTTTCTTCATACTAGAAATCCACACATAGCCCATCTGATTCATTTTCTCAAAAGGAACCCACACATGGCAAGTTGTATTTTCCTTCAGTTTTATTTCAGCTCATCCTTTCACCATACTTATTTGATCTCCATGTTGAGCAAATAACCCGAGAAGCGGGCCTATGTGAAGAGAAACACGACAGACATCAAGATTGGAGGAAGATGCATTAAACAACCTGTGATATGCTGACGAAACCACCTTGCTTGCTGAAGTGAAGATGACTTGAGACACTTACTGATGAAGATTAAAAACTATACCCTGCAGCATGGATTATACGTTAACATAAAGAAAATGAAAATCCTCACAGCCAGACTGATAATCCAGGAGTTCCAGTGGTGCAGTGTCTAAGGCATCTGACTGCTAACCAGAAGGTTGGCAGTTCAAACCCACTAGTCACTCCACAAAAGAAAAATGAAGCAATCTACTTCTGTAAAGATTTACTGCTTTGGAAACCCAATGGGTGTCACTATGAGTTGGAATCAACTCGATAGCAGTGGGTTTGGGTTTCTTTGGCAGGAACAATAAGTAGCATCATGATAAATAGAGAAAAGATTTCAGTTTACTTGGATCCAAAATCAACACCCATGGAAGCATCAGTCAAGATATCAGGCATCACTGTAACCCTGAAGAATAACAGAGAATCTGCAAAACACCACATAACATGGATGAACTTGGAGGACATTATGCTGAGTGAAATAAGTCATTCACAGAAGGACAAATATTGTGTTAGTCTGTTATTGTAAAAAGTCAAGGAACGGTTTATATATGGAAGGAAATTTTCTTTGTTGGTTACCAGGGGTGGGAACACTATTAGATAAGTAGAGATAAGTATTGATTTGAGTGAAGAGAAGGGCAATGTACCAAATGTGAATGATCAGCATGGTGGCACTGAGGAAGAGGAAGACATAGATGCATGGGAGGTACAAACAACAAAGATGAACCCTTTTGCACATATAGTACTGTGTTCTCAGTGAAGGCAAACACAGGTATACAGGTGGATAGCTAAGTGGACAGGCTGAACTGTTAGGTATATCTATGCAGGGGGGAGTGTACCCAAGACCATGTATAGGGCTGGCAGACAATGGTTCTACAAGTGTATCTGTATGTTCTGCAAGAATTCCAGGTATATAGTAGAGCTGACAAGAGAAAAGGTTGTAGTCACTTCTTGGCCATAGCCAGCTACCCAGAGGGAGCGAGTAGTTGAACCTGTGGGCTCGGGACCATAGTCACAGGGGACATCAAGCTCAATTGGCATAACATACTACACAAAACATTGTTGCACCTCATACTTTGGCAGGTAGTGACTGGGATCTTAAAAGCTTGCAAGCAGTCATCTAGATTCAACAATGGGTCTCTCCTCATCCAAAGCAATGAAAAATGAAGAAAACCAAAGATTCTTGGAAACAATTAGTCCAAACGGCTGGTAGACCATGCAATCCATAGCCTATATGACTACAAGACCAGAAGAACTAGATGGTGCCCAGCTACCACTGTCAACCACTAGGAGGGGGATCTATGCAGGAGATCCTGGTTAGAGAGGGAGAACACTGTGGAACAAAACTCAAAATCATCTGGGGGAAAAGAAAAAAAAGGGTACCAGCTTTGCTGGTCCGACAGAGCCTGGTGGAACCACTGAGACTATGGCCCCTAGCTGCCCTTCAGGTCTGGAATTGAACCCACACCTGTGGCTTCCAGCCAAACAAAAGACAGGCATAAGAGTTGAACATTTATCCAAGGTAGATACATTCCTTGGAGAGAAGAATCATGGGACAAAGAAGGGCTGTTTATGCACAGGGCAACAGCTCAGGGGGCAGGAGTGCATGGAGGGATGGACACAGGGAGGAGGTAACTATCAGGAGACAGTGAATGTCTTGAGACAAAGTGTATGTGAACTGCTGTATGGAAAGTGACTTTGCTCTGTAAACTTTCACCCAAATCACAATTCAAAAATAAATAAATAAATAAACTATGTTGGAGATAATTTAAAAAAAAAAAAAAACCTCAACCACTAGAAACCTTATGGAGCACAGTTCTAAACTGACACACATTTTTTTAAAAAAAAAAAGAAAGAAATCAGGCATCATATTGCACTGGGCAATTCTGCTGTAAAAGACTACTTTTAAAATGTTGAAGAGCAAAGATACCACTTTGAAGACTAAGGTGTGCCTAACCCAAGTCATGGTATTTTCAATCGCTGCACGTGCAAGTGAAAGTGGGACAATGATAAGGAGGACAGAAGAAGAGTTGATGCTTTTGAACTGTGGTACTGGGAAAGAATACTGAAAATACCATTGACTGCCAGAAGAACGAACAAATCTTCTAAAGGAAGTATAATCAGAATGCTCCTTGGAAGCAAGAATGGCCAGACTTTGTCTCACCTACTTTGGTCATGTTATCAGAAAGGACCATTCCCTGCAGAAGGAAATAATGCTTGGTAAAGTGGAGGGTCAGCGAAAAAGAAGACCCTCAACAAGATGGATTGACACAGTGGCTGCAATGATAGGCTTAGGTATAGCAAGGACTGTGAGGAGGATGCATGACCAGGAAGTGTTTCATTCTGTTGTACACAGGGTTGCTATGAGTTGGAGCCAACTCGACGGCACCCAACAACAACAACAAAAGAGCTTAAATCATAAGAGCAAGCATCTGATACTTGTCTTCTCACCCTCCTCACTATCTAGGCAATACCCATCCTATATGGATTCTTGGGACTGCCTTCTCACAGGTCTCTGTGTCCTCATGTGGACCCTATTAAATTCACTGGCCACAACTCAGAGCTCCATGCCCTAATTCAGCACAAATTCATCTGTGCCTCCTCATTTCCCAAGAACATAGTAGGAGCACCTCAGTCTGATAAATCAAATTATCTAACAGTATTATTAATATCACAAGGCCTCCATGATCTGCTAGGCTTTGCCCACCTTCTCATTTTCATCTCTCTCACTTTATGCCTAACACTAGTGAAAGACTTGTAGCTATTTTCCTTGTATGAAACACCCCATTCTCCCTTTCTTCTCTCAACTAATTCACTGAGGCTAGGCAACTTCTGAGAAATTTTTCATGATCCCAATTCCAATCTGATTCAGTTGTTCCACCTCCACAGTACCTGTCCTCACTCTATAATAAATAACCAAGAACTACTGAGTGCTTAAAATGTGCTAAACACTGATGAACACTTAATATGCATTAGAAGGCACTGGTGAAAAACAATGCTCCAGGAATTGATGGAATACCCAATTGAGATGCTTCAACAAATAGATGTAGTCCTGGAAGTACCTACTCATCTATGTCAGGAAATATGGAAGACAGGTAGTTGGCTGGCCAGCTAGAAATGATCCATATTTGTGCTCATTCCAAAGAAAGGTGATTAAACACAATATGGAAATTATCTAATAGTATTATTAATATCACATGCTAGCAAAATTTAAAACAAACTGAAAAACCAAACTCACTGCCCTCAAGTCAATTTCAACTCAGCAATACCCACTAGATTTCCATATCCACTGTGTTTCCAAAGCTGCAAATCTTTATGAAGAAGATTGTCCCAACTTCCTTCTGACAAGTGGCTGTGGTTTGAACTGCTAACCTCCTGGTTTGCAGTCAGATGCCTTAGGCACTGCACCACCAGAGCAAAATTTAGCTGAAGATAATTCAAAAACAACTGTAGCCATATATTGACAAAGAACTGCCAGAAGTTCAAACCAGATTCAGAAGAGGATGTGGAATGTAGGAAATCATTCCTGATGTCAGATGAATCTTAGCACTGTTGATGTCAGATGGACCTTGGTAAAAACAGAGAATACCAGAAAGATATTTACCTGTGTTTTATTGAATACATGAAGACATGTGACTGTGTGAATCATGTTGTTGTTGTTGTTGTTATGTGCCGTCGAGTCGGCCCCGACTCATAGCGACCCCTCCTTGGGTTTCCGAGGCAGTATCACTATGGAAGTAGGATTGCCCAACCTTCCTTCCGAGGAGTGGCTGGTGGGTTTGAACCGCCAGCCGTCTGGTTAGCAGGCAAGTGTCTTAGCCACTATGCTACCAGAGCTCCCGTGTGAATCATAGTAAGTTAAAATGTTATGTAGGAGAATTCCAGAATACTTAATTGTGCTCATGAAGAACATGTACATGGATCAAGAAGCAGCTGTTGTGACCAGGACAAGGGTATATTGCATGGTTTAAAATTGGAAAAGGTACATGGCAAGGTTGTATCCTTTCACCTACTTATTCACTCTGTATACTGAGCAAATAATTGAGAAACTGGACTACAGGAAAAGGAAAACAGCATCAAGATTAGAGGAAGACTCATTAACAACTTTTGAAATACTGATGTCACAACCTTGCCTAGCAAAAGTGAAGACAACTTCAAGGACTTATTGATAAAGGTTAAAGATGACAGCCTTTAGTTTGAAGTACGCTCGAACTGTAAGAACACAAATATCACAATAAATAAAATCATGATAAATGGAGTAAAAACTGAAGTTGTCAATGGTTTTATCCTGCTTAGATAAATAATCAATGTCTATGGAAGCACCAGTCAAGAAACTAAATGCCATACTACATTGGGCAAATCTGCACCAAAAGACCTCTATAACATTTTATGAAGCAAGGATGTCATTTTGATGACTAAAGTGTGCCTGACCCAAACCACTGTCTTTTCAAATGCCTCATCTGCACACAAAAGCTAGAAAATAAAAAAAGAAGACAGAAGAATTGATGCATCCAAGTTGAGGTTTTGGCAAAGAATACCAAATATACCATGATTGCCATAAGAATTAGAATGCTCCTTTAGAAGCAAGGAAAGCAAGACTTCAGCTTGCTTACTTTGGATACATCATCAGGAAAGACCACTCATTAGAAAAGAACATCATGCTTGGCAAAGGAGATGTGGTAGTTAAGGTTATACCTCAATTTGGCTGGGCCTGATTTTGAATTGCTGGGCAGCTGGTGGTAATTATTCCTCATGATGAGACTGGCAACTAACTCCATGGTGGAATAATCCTCAAGCAGCTGAGTAGCTGCTTTATGGATGTGGTCTGCTTCCCCTACATAAGAGGCTTTGGGAATGGTCTATAGCTTTTTGGCACACTGGGACCCTGCATGTACCCAAGTCTTCACTCAACAGCCTGCCATGCTCTGCTGATCTTGGGACTTTCACTGGACTTGAATAATGGCCTGCCCATGTGGTTTGGTAGTATCAGGACTGTGCCTTTTCACTTGTCTACCTTGTGTTTGTCAGCCTCAGCAGCCAGCAGCTGCCTGAGTGAAGAGATGCCTCTAGCTCAAGGGGCTGGGACCAAAAGGCAGTGCTGAAGCCCAAGGTCAAGGGGCTTTCAACCAGGCTCTAGAATCTAGCACTTTGAACTCAGACTTCTAGCCTCCAGAATTGTAAGAAAACACACTCCTGTTTGTAAAACTATCCCATTTGTGGTATATTCCTGTCAGAGCAGCACAAAAACAGTAGAGGTCAGCAAAAATGAGACAAATTCTCAGTAAGATGGACTGACACAATAGCCCCAACAAAGGACTCAAACATACCAACGATCTTGAAAATAGCCTCACTCCCTTCGCTTACAGAGAAGGTCACCACAAGTCAACACCTACTTGACAGCAATTAACAACAATGGGAAGCCAGGGAGGACAGCCAGATACAGGTAAAGGAAGAGAGAGCCCCCACCCAGCCAGGAAGCGGGAAGCCCAGCTGGATGGCCGAAACAGGTAGGGAGAAGGCCAGGAAGTGCGTGGAACAGTTTTGGAAAAGCTAAGGGAGACAAACTTATCTGTCAGTTTGTCCTACTGTGGTGACTTGCATGTGGCTCTGAGGCTGGAGGCTGTGTTACTTGTGTTTCAAATGCCAGCAGGGTTACCCATGGTGGATGTGTTTCAGCGGAGCTTCCAGACTGACACAGACTCAGAAGAAGGAAGAAGCCATCCACTTCTCAAAGAATTGGGCAAGGAAAACCTTATAGCAGTGAAACACTGTCTGATACATTCGTGGACAACTTTATGAATAGCCCTGAAACACTGTCTAATACAATGCCAGAAGAAGATCCCATCGAGTCAGAAGGTACTCAAAATGTCACTGGCAAAGAGCTGCCTCATCAGAGTAGAATCAACCTTAATGACACAGATAAAGTACAGCTTTCAGGACCACCATTTGCCGACATGGCACAACTCAAAATGAGAAGAAACAGCTGCAAACATCCATTAATAACTGCAACATGGAATGTACAAAGTCTGAATCTAGGAAAATTGGAAGTTGTCAAAAATGAAATGGAATGCATAAAAATTGGTATCCTAGGCATCAGTGAACCTAAATGGACTGGTTTTGGCCATTCTGAATCAGACAGCTATTATGATCTACTATGCTGGGAATGACAAGGTGAAGAGGAATGGCGTGGCACTCATCATCATAAAGAATGTTTCAAGATCTATCTTGAAGTACAGTGCTGTCAGTGATAGGATAATATCCGTATGCCTACAAGGAAGGCCACACTAACCACCAAAGCCAAAGATGAAGAAATTGAAGATTTTTACCAACTTCTGCAGTCTGAAATTGACAAACATGCAATCAAGATGGGCTGATTATCACTGGTGACTGGAATGCAAAAGCTGGAAATAGAAGAATCACTGGTAGTTGGAAAATTTGGCCCTGGTAATAGAAATAATGCTGGGGATCACATGATAGAATTTTGCAAGACCAACGACTTATTCATTGCAAATACCTTTTTCAGCAACACAAACAACAGCTATATACGTGGACTTCTCCAGACAGACTATACAAGAATCAGATTGACTACATCTGTGGCAAGAGATGATGGAAAAGCTCAGTATCTTCAGCCAGAACAAGGCCAGGAGCTGACTATGGAACGGACCATCAACTGTTCACATGCAAGTTCAAGGTGACTCTGAAGACAATTAAAACAAGTCCATGAGAGCCAAAATATGACCTTGAATATATCCCTTCTGGATTTACAGACCATCTAAAGAGTAGATTTGATGCACTGAACACCAGTGACCAAAAACCAGAGGAATTGTGGGA
>NW_006921705.1:6149086-6152923 GCF_000298275.1 Orycteropus afer afer
ATTAACAACCTGTGATATGCAGATGACACAACTTTGCTTGCTGAAAGTAAAGATGACTTGAAACACTTACTGATGAAGACATGAAGATTATAGTCTGCAGCATGGATTACACCTCAATATAAAGAAAAGAAAAATCCTTACATCTGGACCAATAAGCAGTATCACAATAAGTGGAGAAAAGATTGAAGTTGTCAAAGACTTTTTATTACTTGGTTCTACAATCAACACCAATGGAAACAGCAGTCAAAATATCAGACGATGTATAGCCCTGGGCAAATCAACTGCAGAAGACTGCTTTCAAGTGCTGAAGAGCAAAAATATCTCCTTGAAAACTAAGGTGTGCCTGACACAAGCCATGGTATTTTCAATCACTTCATATGCATGTGAGAGCTGGATAATGAATAAGGCAGACCAAAGAAGAGTCGATGTTTTTAAGTTGTGGTGTTGGCAAAGAATGCTAAAAGTACCATGGACTGCTAAAAGAACTAACAAATCTGTCCTAGAAGAAGTACAGCCAGAATGCTCCTTGGAAGTGAGAATGGCCAGACTTTGTCTCACCTACTTTGATCATGTTGTCAGAAGAGACCATTCCCTGGAGGATGTCATGCTTGGTAAAGTGGAGGGTCATCGAAAAAGGGGAAGGCCCTCTACAAGATGGAATAACACAGTGGCTACAATGATGGGCTCAGGTATAGCAAAGATTATGGAGCTGGCACAGGACCAGGCAGTGTTTCATTCTGCTGCACATAGGGTCACTATGAATCAGAGACAACTTGACAGCACCGAACAACAACAACATAGCTATGCTACAGGAAGACCATGATGATTATCTCTAACTGCAAAGGCTTACAGAATACAATATGCCAGGGATTGCTCTAAACACTTTGTGTATGTGTGTAAGTCTTCTTATACAAGTATACACACCTTTATTTAACCTTTGAATCCTCACAACCATCCTTTCAAGTAAGTGCTATTTACTATACACAAATTACAGATGAGAAACGGAGGGGCAGAGAGCATAAGTAACTTGCTCGAGGATACAATAGGTAGTAATTGCCAGAGCTGGGATCGACTCCAGGCTGCTGGTTTTAGAGTCTTGAGCTCTTAACCACTTAACTAGCTCTCTCCAGACCTGTCCACCAAGAACCAGAACAAGGACAGACTATGCTAAGGTTCCTAGAAGAAACATAAATAAAATGTAGTGCTCATGGGTAAGCTGTACTTTCTTATACAGAAAACAGACAGCCAGAGTCCTTTAACTACAGAACGATGTGTTGAGAAACACAAAGTACCAACCCAGACTGAATATTATCCAAAAAACACTTTTGCCTGCCACTCTGAAAGGCCTTCTTCTCAGTTATTTAATACATACTGGGTGGATACTAAGGTGCTCTGGTGGCATAGTGGTTTAAAGCATAAGGATGCTAACCAAAAGGTCAGCAGTTCAAACCTGACAGCCACTCCACAAGACAAAGATGAGTCAACAATCTGTTTCTGTAAAGATTTACAGACTTGAAAATCCTATGTGGCAGTTCTGCCACGTCCTATAGCATTGCCATGAGTCAGAACCAACCTGATGGCAGTGGATGGTGGAACAGATACAAGAGGGCTAAGAACATGGGCTTAGAAGTCAGATGTGCCTGGGTTCCACTTGCAGATTCTCCAATGACTGCATCTGTGGCCTTTAACCAAGTACCTGACCTCTCTCTCTGGGGTTAATGAGTTTTTTATAAGGACTAACTGAGAGAATTTATGTCAAGAGCTTAGTTCCAGTACCTGAGACTATGAACTAAATAAATAATAATAAATAAATAGTGAAAGTAATTGTTGCTACTGCTTTGCTTCAAAATGCAGTCCTAATTCATAGGGGAAAACAGCAGTAAGTTGACAATATTAAGTCTAAGAACCAAAAAGGACACATCTGAAAATTCATTAAAATAACAAGCATGAACTACTCAAAAAGGTATATAAATCTATGTTTCAAAACACTAGGGGATGAAAAAAGAAAAAACAAAGAAGTCTTTCATAGCTGTCGCATATTGAGGGCCTACTGTCCTCAGTCCTGGGGCAGGCACTGCAGAGCTGTTATCCAATCTTCAAAACCACTTAGCAGTTCCTCCAAAGATCCCAACTTTACAGATGAGGATTTCCAGCCTCTCAGGGCTTAACCGATCTGCTCCAGGTCACACCACTGGTGAGCGACAGAGACTGCTGAAACTGAAAGACCCACCAAGGAAGGAGGCAGCAACACAATCAAAGGCACAGTGATAGCCACTTTATAAAGCATTTCCTCAGCACCAATCGAATTTCACTGAGCAACATTAAATGTAATTAATTTCTAATGACCCCATGATTTAAACTGTGCTTGTAAAGAAGCCCAAAATAACGAAGGGGTCGTGATATGTCACCTCTCAAAGTGACCTAATACCTCATTCTATTAACCAGTTCAGTCATAATGTCCTTCAGGAGAAAGATACTCTTTGTCAGATACGGGTAATTTACAAATTGCTGTGAATACTCAAACATGACTATTTCCACAACAACAAATTGGGTTCTAGAGTAAAGACTGTGGTGAAAAGGAATATTAACATTAATGGCATAATATAGAATATAAGTTTGAAGTGACGGTTGATAAGAGAAGGAAAAGGCACATCAAAATGGGATTTTCCTTAAAAGAAGATAAGGCATAGACAAGGAGAGGATATCTGCAAAACACTTACTCTAAGGTATCTGACCAGCACCAGAATGCTGGTGGTTCAAACCCATCAGCCACTCCTCAGAAGGAAAACTAGGCAATCTACTTCCATAGAGATTCCACCTCAGAAAATCAAGGAGAGGTTGCTATGAGTCAGGTCTGACTCCACAGCAGTGAGTTTTGTTGTGGTTTCTTTTTTTTCCCCTTTAATCTAATAAAAGACTTCTATCCAAGGTATAAAAGAACTCTTAAAGCTCAACAATAAGAAGACAAATATACACCCCAATTAATAAATAGGTAAGAGATTGGAACAGATATCTCACCAAGGAAGACACAGAGGTGGCAAATAAGCATATGAGAGATGTTCAACATCATATGTGATTTAAAAAAAAAAAAAAGTTGCCTTTGAGTCAATTCCAACTCACAGTGACACCATGTGTGTCAAGAATAGTACTGCACTCCATAGTGTTTTCAATAGCTGATTTTTCAGAAGTGGATCAGATCACCAGGCCTTTCTACTGAGGTGTCTCTAAGTGAACTCAAACCTCCAATCTTCTGGCTAGCAGCCAACCATGTTAACCATCTGTACCACCCAGGGACCCCTCACAAGTCATTAGAGAATTGCAAATTAAAACAAGATACCACTACATACCAATTAGAATGGCTAAAATCAAAAACACTAACAATACTAACTGTTGATGAGGATGTGGAGCAATAGGAACTCTCACTCATTGCTGGTGGGAATGCAAAGCCACTTTGGAAGATAGTTTGGCAGTTTCTTACAAAGTGAAACACAGGCTTTCCAAGTGACTCAACCAGCATGCTCTGAGGTAAAAATTCAAATGTGTTGAAACTATGTCAATACAAAAACCTGAAAACAAATGTTTATAGCAGTTTTATTCACTATTTCCAAAAAGTGGGAGCAACTAAAACGTCTTTAATAGGTGAAGATAAATAAACCATGGTACATCAAGACAATGGAGTTTTATTATTCAGTGATAAAAAGAAACGAGCTTCGAGTCACAAAACAACATGCAGTAATCTTAAATGCATACTGTTAAGCAAAGAAGCCATATATACTGTATGATTCCAAGTATATTACATTCCAGAAAAAGAAAAACTAAAGAGAGAGTAAAAAGATA
>NW_006921705.1:6155011-6163604 GCF_000298275.1 Orycteropus afer afer
TCACAAACTTTTCTTTTATGGTTTTCTGTATGTCACTATGCCCTCAAGAAAAAAAAGAAGGCAACAGAACAATTCGCTACGCAAATTCTAAGACTTGGGCTTGCTGTACTAATTCCAGAATATAAACACCATCCCTGAAGATAAAGGCTGTGTCTTAGTCACCACACTATGCTCAGCATTAGAGACAATACATGGCTAGGTATACCGTTGTTGTTGTTAGGTGCCATCGAGTCAGCTCTGACTCATAGCAACCCATGCACAACAGAGTGAAACAGTGCCCAGTCCTGTGCCAGCCTCACAATCCTTGCTATACCTGAGCCCATCGTCGCAGCCACTGTGTCAGTCCATCTCGTTGAGGGCCCTCCCCTTTTTCACTGACCCTCCACTTTACCAAGCGTGATGTAGGCCTTCCATAAACAGGGGTGGATGTCCATGCCTGGCCAGAATACAAAAATGTAGAGGAGAAAACATGTGAAGGGTAGATATATGACATTATGCATTTGTCAAAACTCACACAACTATGTAACAGTTCTATAGAGCAACTTCGTCTGGAAGCATATCTGAATGGGATAAATTTACACAGGCATATACAAACTCATCCCCATTAGGTATGCTTCCAGACCAAGCTGCTCTTTAGAACTTAAAAGTCAAAGAAATTTAGTATTACAAGTGATTAGATATTCAGGGGGAAAAAATGTTTTAAATGAATACATACTATATTTTGGGGGCTAAAATATCTCCCAGCTCCCCTTTGACTATTCAAAATACTTACCTTTATTTTAAAAACACTTAATGGCCTAAAATACACCTTCTACTCTGCTATTTCAACAAGTCTTAGTGGTGCAGTGGTTAAATCTTTTGGCTGTTAACCAAAGAGTCAGTGGTTTGAACCCACCTGCTGCTCTACAGGAAAAAGGTGTGGTGACCTGCTTCTGTGAAGATTTACAGCCTTGCAAACCCTATGGGACCGTTCTGCTGTCCTATAGTCTCTATGAGTTAAAATTGACTCAATGGCTTTGGTTTTTTGGTAATCTGCTAAATCACATATGCAATACACTTACTGTTAGCATTGTGCTAGATCCAGCAGACACAAAGAAAAATAAGGCTGGGCCAACTCTAGTCTAATGCAGAGACAGATAGTAAACAAATAATTACAATACCATGCAATTAGTGCTTCAGCAAAGTGGAACCAAGGGCCAGGGGCACAGAGGAAGGAATGACTAACAATGCTGCACATTTCAATACCATATTGTAGCAAAGCATCTTTCCCAATTTCCTTTGCAATTTTCTTATCCAATTCTCATTATTTTCTTTAAAATGAGAAAAGTATTACAGTGTGTCTATATACTAAATACTCCTAACACTCTTATCATGCTCCCCAATCATTCCCACACCCATGAAAAATTGTACAATGCCCTAATGCACACTAGTTAAAATATGAAGTTTCTAAACTAGTGATCAACCACACTACAATACTGGCTACTAACACATACACAACTCAAGTATTTAGATGAGCCTTACCAAAATATTTTGTCACTAGTGTTTTTCTCCAAAACCCACTGGCCTTCATACACCCAATGAGAGATGTAATTTCCAATCCAAAAAAAGCCAAAAGGATGGCTTATGTAAAATTATGAGGCCAATATTAAAAGTTCATTTTATCGAATTATTTAGATACTATCCATTACTAAATTATTTAAATGCTGCCCATTAAGGCAACATACAAATTAAAGATGCATATACACTTGAAAAAACTGAAACAATTACTAATACAAAGTTGTGAAATAAAGAAGTTAATTTTCCAACCACAAAACAAGTTGTTGGTGTGAGTGATTATTAAAATGGTTTCTCCATTCCAAATGTTATGAGGTGTCATCGAGTTGAAACACTGCCCTGTCCAGCACCATCCTCACGTTCCTTGTTATTCTTGAGCCCACTGCTGCAGCTCCCGGGTCAATCTACGTTGTTGAGGGTCTTTCGCATTGTTGCTGACCTTCTATCTTACCAAGCATAATATCCTTCTGTAGGGACTGGTCCCTTGTGACAACATGACCAAAGTCTGGCCATTCTCACATCTAAGCAGTATTCCGGCTGCACTTCCTCCAGGACAGATTTGTTCATTCTTCTGGCAATACATGGTATCTTCAGTACTCTTCACAACACCACAATTCAAAGGATCAGCTCTTTTTTGGTCTTACTTATTCATTGTCCAGCTTTCACATCCATATGAGACGACCAAAAACATAGCTTGGGTTAGGCACACCTTTGTCTTCAAAGTGGTATCTTTGCTCCTTAACACCTTAAAGAGACCTTTGGCAGCAGATTTTCCCAGTGCAATACATCGCCTGATTTCTTGACCGATACTTCCACGTGTGCTGATTGTGGACCCAAGTAAGATGAAATACCTGACAACTTCAATCTCTCCTCCATTTATCGTGATTCTGCTTATTGTTCCAGTTGTGAGGATTTTTATTTTACGTTGAGGTGTAATGCATACTGAAAACTGTAGTATTTGATCTTCAACAGTATGTGCTTCGAGACTTCTTCACTTTCAGCAAGCAAAGTTGTGTCATTTGCATATTGCAGGTTGTTAATGAGTCTTCCTCCAATCCTGACGCCACGTTTTTCTTCATACATCTAGTTTCTCAGATTATTTGCTCAGCATACAGATTGAGTAAGTATGGTGAAAGGACACAACCCTGACGCACTTCCTTCCTGATTTTAAACCATTCAGTGTCCCCTTGTTCTGTTCAAACAACAGCCTCCTTGTCTATGTATAGGTTGATTGGCACAATTAAGTGTTCTGAACTCCCATTCCTCACAGTGTTGTCCATAATTTGCTAGGATTCACAGAGCCAAGTGGCTCTACATAGTCAATAAAACACAGGTAAACATCTTTCTGGTATTTTTTGCTTTCAGTCAAGACCCATCTGACATCAGCAATGATGTACCTCGTTCCACACCCTCTTCTCAATTTGACTTGAATTTCTAGCAGTCTGCTGTCAACATACTGCTGCAACTGTTTTTAAATTACCTTCAGCAAAATTTTACTTGCATGTGCTATTAATGATACTGTTTGACAATTTCCACATTCCATTGGATCATCCTTCTTTGAAATGGGCACAAATAGGAATCTCTTCCAGTCAGTTGTCCAGGTAGCTTTCTTCTAAATTTCTTGGAATAAATGAGTTAAGTGTCTCCAGACTTGAATTGGCTTGTTGAAACATCTCAATGCATATTCCATCAATTCCTGGAGCCTTGTTTTTCACCAATTCCTTCAGTGCAGCTTGGACTTCTTCCTTCAATACCATTGCTTCTTGAAAATATGCCACTTCCCTACGGGGAGGAAATGGGAGGAAAGCTATTGCATTGTGGGAGACTGCAGTCAATGTTATAAGACAAAGTGTATGTGGACTGCTGTATGGAAGATGAATTTGCTTGTAAACTTTCACCCAAATCACAATAAAATTAAATATATACATATACATATACATATACATATACATATACATGCCACTGCCTGAACTGGTTTAATATCAACCAAATCTTTCTGGTACAGTGATTCTGTATATTCCTTCCATCTTCTTTTGATGCTTCCTGCACGGTTCAATATTTTGACCATAGAATCCTTCAATATTGCAACTCAAGGTTTACATCTTTTTCTTCAGTTCTTTCAGCCTAAGAAATGCTAAGCATAGTCTACCCTTTTGGGTTTCCAATTCCAGGTCTTTAAACATTTCATTTTAATAATTTATGGTGTCTTCTCAAGCTGCTCTTTAAAATCTTCTGTGTTGCTCTTTCATTTCTTCCATTCACTTTAGCTGCTCTCCCTTCATGAGCAAGTTTGAGCCTCTTCTCACATCCATTTTGGTCTTTTCTTCCTTTTCTGTCTTTTTAATGACCATTTGCTTTCTTCATATATGATTTCTTGATGTCATCTCACAACTCATCTGATCTTTGGTCACTAGTAATCACTGAGTCAAATCTATTCTTCAGATGGTTTCTAAATTCAGTTGGGATATAAACAAGTTGTATTTTGACTCTTGTAGGCTTGTTTTAGTTTTCTTCAGCTTCAAGTTGAACTTACAAAAGAACACAGTTAACTCCTGGCCTTGTTTTGACTGATGATGTTTGAGCTTCTCCATCACCTCTTTCCATGGATGTTGTCAATCTGATTCCAGTGTATTCCATCTGATGAGATTCACATATATAGTCGCCGTTCATGTTGTTAAAAAAAGGTATTTGCAATGATTAAGTCTCCAGTCTTGCAAAATTCTATCAGGTAGTCTCCAGGGTAATTTCTTTCACCAAGGCCATATTTTCCAACTACTACTGCTGTTTCTTTGTTTCCAACTTTTGAATCCTCATCATCAGTAATTACCAATACATCTTGATTGACTCCCTGGTCAATTTCAGACTGCACAAGTTAGTAAAAATCTTCAATTTCTTCATCTTTGACGTTACTGATTGGTTTGTAAGTATGAATAACAATAGTATTAAATGTTGTTCCCTGTAGGTGTATGGATAGTATCCTATCAATGACAGCAGGATAGATCTTGAAACATTCTTTTTGACAAAGAATATGATGTTATTTCTCTTGAATCTGTCATTCCGGGCTTAGTAGACCATATGATTGTCTGATTCAAAATGGCCAATACCAGCCCATTTCAGTTCACTAGTCCTTAAGATATTAATGTGTTCCATTTCATTTTTGACAACTTTCAATTTTCCTATATTCATACTTTGTACATTCTGTACTCCAATTATTAATGAATGTTTACAGCTATTTCTTCTCATTTGGAGTCAAGCCACATCAGCAAATGAAAGTCCTGAAAGCTCTTCTCCATCCACATCAAGGCTGACTCTACTTTAAGGATGCAGCTCTTCCCTAGTTTTTTGAGTGCCCCCAATCCAAGGAACTCATCTTCCATCACTGTAACAGATAATGCTCCACCACTATTCAATTCATAAAGTCTTCCAGTAATACATAAGACAATGTTTCACTGCTATTTATCAGTGGCCAATTTTTTCAGAAGTGGATGGCCCCATCTTTTTTACTCGTCTGTCTTAGTCTGGAAGCTCTGCTGAAACCTGTCCATCATGGGTGACCCTGCTAGTACTGAAATACTAGTGGCATAACTTCCAGCATTAGAGCAACATGCAAACCACCACAGAACGACAAACTGACAGATGAACAGTGAAAATTCCGAATACCCAAGGCAAAAAGGGAAACAAGGAGGGCCACATGATTCTGATCAAAGGAAGAATATAAATGGGTTTTTCCCATGCCCAATGAGAAGCATAACTTTCTTAACAACAGTCTGTGCAATACCTGCAAAAGCAGTCATCACGTGGTTTCTTGTGTCTTTATTCAACAAACGCTATCAGCGCAATAAAACATCTTTATCATAGATGCTGGAAAGGGGTGAAGCACAGACAATGTGAAAAGGAAACATTTTACTTATTTCAAGTTAAAAAGTACTAACAAGATGACAGGAAACCTTGGGAGGGGGAGGTGTCACAGACAGATTAGTCAAGGAAAAGCCATTTGGATATGGTCTTTTACATATGAGAATCTCAGTAAGAAGTATAAGATATTCAAAAACTTAACAATGATTTCACTGTTCAGAAAGTTATCATCCCATTTGGCTAGAGAAGTACTGTCTGTGTGTTAGCTCCACCATCTGTAGATTAATCTCAAAGTGATTCTCAATGAAGATCCCATCTGACTAGAAGAGAAGGAACAACTCTGAAGTGTGCCCATGGTTTACTTCCTATTTTAAAAGGTACATATACAGGCTACCTGTTTGTGGCTTTATTTTCTCAATATTTACTCTTCTAACTTTTTTAACCTTTCACTTTTTTTAATGGCACCCTGCTAGCACAGTGGTTATGTGCCCACCTGCTAAGCTAAATGGTGGTTTGAACCTAGCAGTAATTCCAAGGGATAAAGATGCTGCAGTCTCTTTCCATAAAGATTTACAGCCTTGGAAACCCAAGTGTGGGGCTGTTCTAGTCTGTCTTATAGGATCACCATGAGTTGGAATCAACATGCCAGCAATGGGTTTGTGTTTTGTTGTTGTGACTTTTTCTTAATACTAACATGCTACTTTACTTGGTTAGAGAATGTGTCAGACTTTGTATATCTGTTTTTTATAATAAATTTCCTTATCTTTGTATTCCAAGTAGATGCTACTAGTCTTAAAGTTACTACAAATACTGCTTGACAGCAGGAAGCATCATTTTGATTGTCCCTAAGCACTTAGCATGGTGCTCAATAAAAATAGTGCAAGTGTTTGGTAGACAAACACTCCCCAGCAAGTGCTCCCCAGGTATGTGAGCAGGATCAATACTGAAACTGGGTATTGCTAACAGTTAAGTAGTCAACTACTAGTTAAAAGGTTGGCAGTTTGAACCCACCCAGATGCTCCTGAGAAGACCAGCCTGATAATCTGCTTCCAAAAGGTCAACATCCTTGAAAATCCCATGGAGCAGTTCTACTCTGCATACATGGGGTCATCATGAGTCGGAATCAACTTCATGGCATCTAACAACAATGATGAATATGAGAACTGGGAGTTAGCCTCTGTACTAACAAGCAACAAAATCATCACAGGTTCCCACAGTGTCATTCAAACTGCGGTCTCCCTGACTCCAAAGCTCTTGGTCTTCCCATTCTACCACCAGCCTCACAAGTGGGTTAGTGAGATCCACTGGTCTACCCAAGAATGACTTCTTTCTTCTAACTGTTGCTGTCTGGACCTTCCCTAGATATCCACTGCTTGAATGAATCTTTGGGGATATCCTAACCACAATTCCTACCATCTCTACCTATTGAACACTTGGGATATACCAAACAGGCTTAATCCTAGCACTATTCTTCTCATCTTAGAGATAAAGACATTGAAGTTCAGAGATAAATATTAAGTAGCCAGCTTGAAAATAATAGTCAGGATTCCAATGTAGATTCTGAAACAAAATTCAGGCTCAGCAAGAGTACTGGGATTGAATTATATACATTCATATGTATGGTTAAACATTAATAATGCATACCAAGTTCAAATTATTTTATAAAGCTCTGAAAAAGCAAAAGAGCTCTAGTTTCTGAGTTATCACCATAATCATCCCCAAAATTCATGACTTGGAAGGCAGCCTTTATATTTTCACCCCCAGACAAGTCAATCCATCTTTTTCTAGTGCTACATAAATCAAGTTTGGATTTCCTAGACTTGGTGTGACTGTGGGACAGACTGATTATTCATATCTTTGAATGTATCAGTCACTGATTAGTTTAATTCACTTAACTAATCCATTAAATGCAATTAATAGATACTAGGGGAGTTCTGGTAGCATAGTGCCCAAGGCACTTGACTGCTAACCAGAAGGCTCACGGTTCAAATCCACCAGCTACTCCTTGGAAGGAAGGTTGGGCAATCTACTTCCATAGTGATACTGCCTCAGAAACCCAAGGAGAGGTGGCTATGAGTTGGGTCCGACTTGACAGCACATAACAGTAACAACTTGACATGAGTCAAAGTCAATTTGGTTGGTTTATTTTTTTTTAACTGCTGATTTGGGTGCTAGGAATAGTCATAGTGAGGCATAAGCACCTTCAAGCTCCAAGCTTGGTGAATAATACACAATATGCCCACACATAAATGAGATACAAAACCCAAACCCACTGCCAGAGTCAATTCCAACTCATAGCAACCTCCATTAGGTTTCCAAGGCTATGAATCTTTACAAAAGTAGATTGCCTCATCTTCCTCCCATGGAGTAGCTGGTGGGTTTGAACCTCCGACCTTCTGGTTAGCAGCCAAATGCCTAACCTGCTATGCCACCAGAGCTTCTTACAAATGGGATAAAATGGAAAACTAAACCAAACCTACTGCCATCACGTTAATTCCAACTCATAGTGACCCCCATTGAGTTTCCAAGGTGGTAAATCTTTTCAGAAATAGATTGCCCCATCTTCCTTCCATGGAGTGGCTGGTGGGTTTGAACCAACCTTCTGGTTAGCAGTCAAATACCTTACGCAGTGCACTACCAGAGCTCCTTTATAAATGAGATAAGTACCATATAAATCTGAAGTATGAAATACTGTCTCATCTATGAAGAGATACCATGCTTGTGTATAGTGAAAATAGGATCTTTTTAAATGCTCTTTTTTTTTTTAATAGTGTTTTGAGGGTACTAGCGTTTCAAGAAGGAGCCCTGATGGCACAGTGGTTAAGCACTCAGCTACTAACCAAAAGGCCAGTGGTTCAAACTCTCTAGTCACCCTGCAGGTGAGTGACTATCGGCACCCATAAAGATTTTACAGCCTTGGATATCCTATGGAGCAGTTCTTTTCTGTCCTATAGAGTCACTAAGAGCCAGAATCAACTCGACAGTAACATAGGGTAACATTTCCTAGAAAAGAAATATTATACAAGAATTGAAATCTCAGCAGAACTTCTGATAAAGTAATATGGTGAAAATAAGCAGGAGAGAATTCTAAGAAATTGTTTTACTTATTTATTTTTTTAATTGTGCTAGAACTAGTATAAACCAAAACCAAACTCACTACCGTGGAATCAGATCCGACTCATGG
>NW_006921705.1:6164645-6180732 GCF_000298275.1 Orycteropus afer afer
GGTTTGAACCGCCAGCCTTCTGGTTAGCAGTCAAGTGCCTTAGGCACTATGCTACCAGAGTGTACACACACATAACATGAATTAAATAAGGAAAAAGGGGGCATACAAATGACTGACAAGCATATGGCCAAGTGAACAATGGTACATATACAACAGCCTACGTACCAGTTAAAAACAAAAGAGGGAGTTACGTGTATTACGGTAGAAAGATGTTCATGATAATTTTTTTTTAAATCTAAATAGAACATAAATTTAAAATATCCCACAAAACTATCTATCTACATATCCATCCACACATGCACTAGGCATAGCAAAAGGTCTACAAAGAAACATCCAACTGGTAAGATTTTTTTTTCCCTTTAATTCCTTTCCTAGATAGGTCTCATTTGACAAAACAAGACAACTTCTTTCCTGCTGCTGAACTCAAAGAAGTTTAGCTTTTTACCCTCTTGTGTAAAAATGTGTTCTTGGTCTACTTCCTATTGTTGTTGTTAGGTGATATCAAGCCGATTTTGACTCATAGTGACTCAATGTGATAGAGTAGAACTGTCCAGCACAGTTTTCTAGGCCATAATTTTTACAGAGCAGACCATTTTTCTCCCATGGAGCCTCTGGGTGTTTGAACTGCCAACCTTGTGTTTAGCAGCTGAGCACTTAACTGTTGTGCCTCTAGGGCTCCTTCCACTTCCTTTTACTGTGTACCAAAGGAGGACTTGTCTGAGCTTTTTAGACGCGAAGCTAGGAGTGCAGACCAGGAGGAAAGGAGCCCATGGTGTCATGATGACCCTCAGAGGGTATCTGAGCCTCAAGTCAACCTCTCAGAAGTCTGGTTTTGTTTGAGTAGCGAGCACTGCTGGTAGAGTTGTTCACAAAAAAAAAGAAAAGAAAAGAAGATGCACTCTCCTCAGAGTTACCATTATGCCACGATTCCATAGATTATCCACACTTGTCACTGACTGGCCACATTTTTACAAGATAAGCATTCTCACTCTAAAGAATCCTTTAAAAAAAAAAAAAAAAAATCAAAAGCTTAAACAATTTTTACTGAAAATATCTCTTTTTATATATTATTTTCCTACATGATTCCTGGTCTCCCACATCTACCTCCGTAGAGATACTGCCTCGAAAACCCAAGAAGGGGTCTCTATGAGTCAGGACTGACTCCACAACAGTGAGTTTCTGAAAGAAGTTTAAGAAACCAAAGTCTCAATTCATGACTGCTTAGGGGGCACTGACTTTCTGTTAAGAGTAATGGCAGTATTTGGAAATGGATAGTGGTGATGATTACACAACAAGATGAAGGCAATTAATGTCACTGAATCGTATATGTTTAAAAATGTTCATATAGCAAAAGTTTTGTTAGAAGTTTTTACCAAAATTAAAAAAAAAAAAAAAGAGTCACTCAGTTCTGTGTCACATCAGAATCACAGCAGTGGCCGTGCAGCCATCAGCTCCCTAAACCCACTTTGCCTCTGACTCCACCAGCAGGCCCAGACACTCTGATAACTCAGTATCTCCAGGCCCAAGGGGGATGAGTGTGAACCATCACTGGCTCAGGAGCCCACACTGCCTTCCAGAACTCCTCCAGCAGTGTGAGAGCAGACAGCATGTCTGGCATGAGGGCCAGGGCACCCTGTATCGGCAGTGTATTAGCAGGCCAACTAATCCTACCCCTTCCAAGAAGCAATAAGCTGGAAACCCTGAAGACCTATTCCTTAATTAATAAAACTTTTTGAGGAGAGCTTCATACATTCACTAAAGGAAAAATATAAGAGGGGAGACTAGACACTAATATTTTTGTCTTCCTTGCCAGTTTCTTATTTTTTTAAAACAACAACAACAAAATCCCAAACCATACCACTTTTCATAGATTGTTTATTATACACCAAGACAGACACCTCTTATTACTATGTCAACTCAAACCCCATTTTATAGTGCTCTCTCAATAGCAAGCATGCCCCACTTGGGTGGTGAACATCTCATATTTTACTTTCCCGAGTGCTTCGCACAGAGTACACTCTAAGCTTTAAGCTCTAAACTCAGATACAGTGAGGATTCTCTGAACAAAAGGCCACCATATACTTACATATGAGAGTATTCATATGGACCCAGAGTAAAAAATCTTTACATGAAAAAAAAATTCTACAGTTAAGTAAATTTAGCAAAGTCAGGGTTAGCCCAAACTCAGAAGATGTCTTTAAGGCAAGACTTCCAGAGCCTTAATGCACTAAATGTGGTAAGTGAATGGAGGCATGGAGGCTAGTGGACATGCTAGCCTCTCGCCTTTCACAAACCTATTTGTCCTCTCTAATCCTTTTTGTTTTCCCTCATGAAGGCTTCTATTAAGAACAATGTCCCATAGTGGATATTCTGAGAAATGCTCCTTGTAAGGTATTTCCTTAGAGCAAGACTTAAATTCATAATGCTCTGATTCACTGCTATAGCTCTGTGCCCTCATCTTTGAGAGTTAGAAACCCTACAGTTAAGTGCCAACCTACTAACCGAAAGGTTTGGCAGTTTGAACGTACCAGAGGCACTTCAGAAGGCTTGGCAATCTGCTGTTCACAGCCTTGAAAACGTTATGGAGTACTATTCTACTTTGCACACATGGGGTCACCGCAAGTCAGAATCGACTCAATGGCAACTGGTTTGGTTTTTTGTTTTTGTTTTTGTTTTTTAAATCATGGTTTAGGGCCTAAGCTAGAAGCCTGACTCTTCTGAAAGCAAGCACTGGGACCAACAAGTGACATCTTTTGACAAGAGTTTGCAATGTTCTCACACCTCTCAGTCACTCTTTGGGCAAGGAAGCAAACCTAAAGGCACAGTGGGTATTCCCAGCCTTTCACTGATACACGCATATATGATATCTCAGTAGGGAATTTCTTACTAGGAAGTTTTTCAAACTACGTAAAATGTAGTTAGTATTGACGGATGTACACTTAATTTTCTATGATTTCCTGTTAACTACTGATATCCCTTCTTTCTCCCCCAACCACTACTCCAGACTGAGGTCCTCCTCCATTCACATTCATTCCCTGTAATCAGAACTCTCACTTCCTAGGTGGAGCAATGGTTTGTGTTCGATTGCTAACCCCAAAGTTGGAGGTTCAAGCCCACCCAGTGACACCATGGAAGGAAAAGCCTGGTGATCTGCTTCTGTTCAGATTATAGCCAAGAAAACTCTATGGAACATTCTACTCTGTAACACACAGGGTCCCATGAATCATAATCAACTTGTCAGTAACAAACAACATCAATGATCTGTGCCAGCAATAGAAAGCATGCTTGATCAACTAATTTAGAATATGGTGTGAAAGACTAACAACTCCTTAGACCTATCAGGAACATCTGGATTAAAAGGCTGATAATGCACCTTTACATACACACACCCATACATTAGCTAATGTTTTTATTTACATTAAACTCCCAACAGCCACTCCTCAGAAGGAAGATGGGGCAATGTACTTCCGTAGTGATACTGCCTCGGAAACCGAAGGAGGGGTCGCTATGAGTCAGGTCCGACTCGATGGCACATAACAACAACAACAACAACATTAAACTAATTGTCTAAAATACAAAAAATAACATACATGCCCAAAGAAAACCTTGTAAGTACTAATATCCAAAGGTGGGGGGGGTGCTGGGGGCAGCCGACAGTACCTGGAATTCAACCACTCAAAGATAATCTAAGCCAACATTTTGATTAATTTTTTTCTAGGTTTTTTCCTTCCATGTTTACTTAGTTTTCTTAATCAAAATGTTATTTTTATATGTTTTATTACAGTCCATTTTCATTCACTTTATCCTATGTCAAAATTTTTCTTCAACATCATTATTATGGTTATTCAATATTCTACTTTATAAATGAATCATAACTTATTTATCCAACTCACTTTTGGGGGCCATCTGGGTTGCTGCCAATGTTCCATTTCAAACAATGCTCACTAAACATCCTCAGAGCTAAATCTCTGAACACATCTCTAACTATTTCCTTAGAAATTACTCCTAGAAGTAGGCTGAGTCAAAGGATCAACATATTGTTTTTCACTAAGTTGAAGGAGAACTTCTATAGATAACAGCCCCCTGAGAATCACTTCAGTTTACATCTCTCTGAATCTCCTTTGGCTGAATTTTCCCAGTCTGTTGCTGTTGCCTTTACTGTTACTCTCATTATTAGCGGGTTTTCAAGATATTCAAAACCTACAGTCCATTGGCCATACTCAGTTCAATAAGCTATCTGGCTTAATGTAAGTTCTCAGTCCTTTAAGATAAAATCTGAACTCATCATGTCCGAGTCTCTTCTTGTTCCTAAATTTTTATCAAGTCATTTCTCTGATACCTCCATCAAATACCCTGTACTGAACTTAAGGAGCTCTGGTGGCATAATGCCTAAGGCATTTGACTACTAACCAGAAGGCTGGCAGTTGTAACCCATCAGCCACTCCACGGAAGGAAGACTGGGCAATCTACTTCCATAAAGATTTACTGTCTCAGAAAACCAAAGGGGATTGCTGTGAGTTGGAATCAATTTGATGGCAGTGAGTTTGGTTTGGTTTGGTTTGGCTGGCAATGACCCTATCGTATTCTTAGTTCAAACCTTTTTTTTTTTCCTTCCCACAGTAGCTTTCTGACCCACAAGCAAAGTAACTGTAAAGGTTTGGGACTTCAGAACCTGTGCCTCCAAATCATACCTACTAAAAAGTAGTCATTTGTTATGGTGTCAGTCATCAAATGCTGGGAGGTTCTCTGTCTTCATCCCCTTTCACTTACCTTTGCAGCACCCTCTTTATTTACCTGGAACCAAAGTGTCAGTGGAGCAATATGCAGGGGTATTTTTTGAAACAGGAGTGTTTCTTGAGTGGAACAGTGGCAGCTCAGGATTATTTTCTGGATTAAAACTCTTGTGTACATTGTTATGAAATGCTTTCTCATCAACATCCTGGATTTCCTCTACATTAAACTGATTAAATGAGCTAATACACGTAAGGCACGAACTTAGCAACCAGCACATCCCACATACTTGGTAATGCCAATTTTGGGAACACTGTCATGGTTCCTGTCATCTTGTTCAGGATGCTGTCAGCACTTAGGGAGGTCAGAAGGACATGAAAGTCCTTGGTGAAGGTGAAGGTCACTGCCAGCTCATCCTTGCTAGGTTTGTCCAGAAAACTAAACCACTGACAGACTGGCCATAACTTGGCAATGAAACCAGAGCCTAGCCTGGTTCTTTCTGCCCCGATCAGCTGTGGTCAAAGGGCTGTTGTTCCCAGAGGGCTTGTTTAAGCCTCTAGGAACAATGTCCCTTTTTAATCTTCTGTGCTCTAGTTGAATAAGGTCATTGGCTATTTTCAACCTTAGCCACAATCAATTTCTTCACCTTTTATTGTACACCGTTGGCAGTGGTATGTTCCTTGATGTCATCTTTATGCTCAAGTGAGGCTGAAAAGGTCAGTGAATGAGCCATCTTTTATAGACTCTGTTTAAATTTATTAATGACTCACTGCCAAAAGAAAAACAAATCAGTCTCAGAAGAAACACAACCACAATGTCTCTTAGATAAGAAGACGGTGAGACTGTAACTTGCTTACTTTGGACACACCATCAGGAAAGACCAATACTTAGAAAAGGACATCATGTCTGATAAAGGGACAAGGAAAACCTCTATGAGATGGACTGACACAACAGCCACAATCATAGACTCAAATATACCAACAATCATGAGATAGTGCAGGACCATTCTGTTTTACATCAATCACCACGAGTCAGTGCCAACTCACGAGCAACTAGCAACAACATGTTGTGGTCATGGTGGGTGTATTTTACTGAGTTGATTTCAACTCATAGCGACCCCATGGGACAGAACAGAACTGCCTCATAGGGTTTTCTAGGCTGTAATCTTTACAGGGACAGATTGCTACATCTTTCTCTGGGTGTGTTCAAACCACCAAACTTTAGGATAGTAGCCAAGCATTTAACCAGTGTACCATCAGGGCTCCTTCCATATACTAGGTACAGTGGTTCTCAAACTTCTCAAGTTCATTTAAATAGCAAGAGTTCAATTAAAATGTTGTTTTCTGGGACCTTAACTTTCCTTCAGTAAGTTGTGAGAGCAGGAACCTGCAAGTTAATCTCCCACACCCCAGTGTTTCTGATATAGGTGATCTATGGGCACACTGTGTGAAATAGGGCCACCACAGAGTACTAGAAAACTAAAAAAAAAAAAAAACTTATCATCCTCTTCTTGACATTTTATATCCTACCTCCTTCGAATGTATTCTTCATTAAGAAAAAAGGTAAATGTCTAGTAAATATAAAATGGGAAGATGAGATCAACTTAATTCTAAAACTTAAAGTTCCCGTTGTGAGGCTCATATATAGATATGGTAAGTCTAAGCAATTAAAATTTATATTTGTAGGTATATAAAGGGAGCTCTGGTAGCATAATGCCTAAGGCACTTGACTGCTAACCAGAAGGCTGGTGGTTCAAAGCGACAAGCCACTCCTCGGAAGGAAGATGAGGCAATCTACTTCCAGAGTGATACTGCCTTGGAAACCAAGGAGGGGTCACTATGAGTCGGGTCTGACTCAAAGGCACAAAACAACAACAACAAGGTATATAAAGTTTATATTTTAGTGTCCATATACAAGTAGCTGATCACAAGAGGATTATTTGCCATGTCAAAGCATACTGAATGTAGTAGCTTAATCTAATTATATCATCCTATATTTGGATAAATTTTATTAATTTTTCAGTATTTTCTACTTTATCCTCACGAGAGAATATCTTATCATCTGATTACTTGCATCAGACTGGCACAAAAACTAAGTCATAAACAGTTTATACAACATATCTAAAGGTCAAGACAAGAAATTAACATTTGGAACACTGCCCCTTTTTCTGCTAGATTAGAAATGGCAAATACGTTACGTACCACATGCCCCTTCAGACAGACCAGAACAGTTGCCTAGAGTACAACACTAACAAAGCCAGCCCAGAGAAGAGTGCGGTGATATTGTGCCTTGAGCGCAAATGAGAAAGTAGTGGCTCCTATGCTGTACATACAGTAGACATGCCACCTCCCAGAGTTCTTAGAAGCAGTTGAAAGTTCATAAATATCACTACTTTCATTCATTCACTCAAAAAATATTACTATTAAATATCTAGTAAATGCCAGACACTGTGCTAGGGCATCAGAATATAATTAATTACAAGAATGGTAAGTGCTACCAAGAAGGTGGGCATGATGCCATAAGACGTATCTAAGGCTTGACCTGAGAAAATGCTAACATTTAACCAGAGAAATGAAGAAAGAAGTCAATAAAATTTGAAAAAGGAGGGAGGAAAGCAGAAGTGAATACTGTTTCTGGAGAACTGAAAGTAAGCCACTATGGCTGAATCACAGAGAGGAAAAGGCGAAAAGGGGAGATGAGGAGGGCAACAAGCCAGGTCCTGCAAGACTCTGCGGCTATGAAATTACAACTTCTACTTTAAGATCACAGAAAGCCATGGAAATGTTGGATGTGACAGATTTTTCAAACATCTTCTGGTTTATTTTTTTCTGGATAGGGGTGAGTTATCAGATTTGCATTTAATAAAGACATTAAGAGTCAGACAATGGGAAATAGTCAATGTGGGAGACAGACCATACTCACCCATGAGAGATGTTAATGTAGGTCTAGTCCAGGAGAGTAGCAGTGAGATGGGAAAAGAGAATGGATTCAAGATACATTCTGGAGATAGAAGCAGTAGAAATTTGGTCTGGGAATAAGTACCGGCAACGATGGAAAGAGAGAATATCAAAATACAGCTCTGTTTAAAGCATTTAGTGGAAACTCTACAAGGCAGCTGGACATAGAGGGTTGGAGACCAGAAGAAAGACTAAGATAAAACTCTGGATGGGACAGGCACAGAAGAGAATAAAATCAAATACACTAATTCTGTACATCTCTTTCCAGTCCTAGTTAAATTGTATGGTTGTAGTAATGCTGCTACATACAAGAATTAAGCCAACAGAGACATCATCATATAAATGACCAATTTTCTAAACTACAGCTCTTACTGAAATTTTTACCCACCAGCCATTCCTCAGAAGGAAGGTTGGGCAATCCTACTTCCGTAGTGATACTGCCTCGGAAACCCAAGGAGGGGTCGCTATGAGTTGGGTTTGACTCGACGGCACATAACAACAACAACATAACAACTAAACTCAGACAATCAGAAAACTGCTGTTGAAAATATTTCTTAAAGTTATTAATGTACTTTCTGCCTTGGTAAGTAAAGTATACCAACATAATTTCACCTTTCTTTGAAGAATTAAGGTCTTAAATACTTTAACACCATCACGAGGGGTGTCAATTTTACCATCCAGAGTTCTGTCTACCATAATGACTTCAAGTCCTTCACTGAACATCCCTTGATTGTGTGCATGGTGAACACGCAGCCATTGCAAGTTGGCCCACATGAAGACCATGGGAAAGAGCCCATAGTTCTTGAAACCAGAATAATAAAGTGAGCCTTTGACTAAACTACCCACTCTGAGAAATGTTTGAGGAAAGAGGAGGCTTCTCTCCAATTCAATCCAGAGAACCAGGGTGGAACTGCAGGAAGTCACCAATAGAGCCTCACCTTAGGGCTGATCCACCTAATAAAGGACTCTTATTCCTGGAACTGAAATGTGGATTTTTTCCCTAATAAAATACAAATCTCCTAGGAAGAAGGTACAAAATCTCCAGGCAGTTCTTTCCACTTCAGTGAGAGTGAGTTTCTGATTCTTTCCTGCCAGTAAGTTTTAACAGGAAAAAAAGAAACCAAGAAGACTCTGGCTTTGAGAGGTAGAAGAGGGTCCCACATCTTTGCCTAAAATCACCCTGGCGAGAATGCTTACCTATTTTTCTTGGAATTCTCCCACCACCACCACTAACATCAGTTAGTTTCAGCAAGCAAATTAGCCATTCCTGGGAAAAATAAAAACAACTACCAATAACCACACCCTATCCTTCCACTTTTGATTCTTCACGGACTTGTATGGCAAAAAGTGAGGTATATAAACAAAATTTTCCAGGTTCTTTGTGTCTAAAAATGGCCGGAAGTACATTATTCTCCTTAAAATAATGTTTAAAAATTCAAAAAGCTCTGACATCCATAAATATTTTAAAAATCACTGTTTTGAAGTGCTGCCACTCATTTATTTCTTAGACATCTGTTTAAGGATAGATTATGAGATACTTCAAAGAATGAGATAAAGAAGAAAAACAAGAATTTCCATGACACCACCAATCTGGGGCTTAAAACAGAAAATATGTGTACTATTTTCCCATTTAAAAAAAAGGAAAAAAAAAAAGAAGTGGCAGTGATGAAAGTGAGAATTTGTCAATAACAAAACAAAGGAAAAATATAAAACAAAAGCAAAATGTTGTAAAGAAAAGTTTGTGGGAAAACAGAGAAACTATAGGGCTATTAAGGAGCTCTGGTGGCGTAGCACCTAAGGCATTTGACTACTAACCAGAAGGTTGGTGGTTCAAATCCAGAAGCCACTCCGCAGAAGGAAGACTGGGCAATCTACTTCCATAAAGATTTACTGCCTCGGAAACCCACAGGGGGTCGCTATGAGTCAGAATCGACTCAATGGCAGTGGGTTTGGTTTTTTTTATAGTGCTATTATTTAGAAAGTGTCAATTTTTACTTGTCAGTTGGTTTTTATTTTTAAGCAACCATTCATGCAGCTTTTTTGATTATTGGAATGGAGTGCCAAGTGTAAAAAAAAAAAAACAGAGAAAAGAAGGGAGTTTTTAATACATAACTTCTCTGCTTTTCAGAGCAACAGCATGCCATCACTGTTTATAGTCTTGGACCCATTTCTTTCACACATATTATGACTCTTAGGCCAATTTTAACAAGTGACCTTAGGCATCGATGTGTTATTGTCCATAATCCAGAGTGTTTAGGGGAACAAAGTTAACACCCAAATGAACTTGGAGATCAAGTGTTGACTTTCTGCAGAGCACGAAACATTTCTAGACAAATTTAGATTTCCCATCACAGTATGCTCAGCTGGGAAAAATGAGTGCAGCAAGGCTGGCAACTTGACTTACAAAAGCACACTGATCACTTTCCTGCCCTGAAAAGTTTATCTCCCGGGATGCCATGATACTGCACCACTCAGACTGGGACCTGCTTCTCTGATCCTTCCTCCTTACAGTTTTTAACAGTTTTTAACCTCCTTTTACAGTTTTTAATATCTGACCAGTCCCTAAATGGAGACTCATTTCTCCATCTAAGCAGCAGGAGTTTTTGCCAGGCAGAGGAGGAGGCAATGGGCACCCTAATCTAAACCAGAAATCTCAAAATTATGCTTGGCCAGAGCTCCTTGGAGAAATGGCTGATTCTAGGGCTGAAGCAGAGAATACACAAAATAAGCCTAAGGCACCTTTTAGTATCAGAGTGAGGAAGTGTTACAAAAAACAAACAAAATTAAAAAACCGACAAAGGGCACACTTCAAAAGGACACCAGAGTCAACTGAAAGAGCTCCCAATGGCCAAATCTGGAAGAATCTGAGCAACAAAATATATAACATAGTATCAGATTATAACCCAAAGTACAAAGTAAATATCTATGAGTCCACCCTGATATAAATAAATGAATTAATGGGATAAAATCTCCCTTATAGAAGAATTCAAATAATTTAGGTAGACACCCCTTTTGAAGGAGGTACTCTATAACTCCCCCAATTCTTAAGTGTTGGCTGCTTATACTTTCTTCTAAAGAGTACAATTTAGAGGCTTTGTGAAATCTTGTAGTTAAAAAAAAGCTGCTTAATTTTGTCAAATACAACATTTCTCAAAGTAGATTACAAAACACTTTTTTTTGAAGGGTATACCTATTAGCATCTCGTGGAGTACTTACAACATGCTTTAGGAAGCACTAGTTGACTTAGCCAAAGAAAATACATCTAGAGAGGTTCAGGGGTAATGTGGCTCATACCTTGAAATTAGGAGAAAAGAGTAACCTTACAATGAAGAAATCTGACAAACACTACTTCAGCCAAGTGATCAAGGTCAATGACAACAGTGATGTCATGTTGCAAACGACATGAATGTTATGAAAATGCCACTTCACCTCTGTGATCTTCCTCCCAAAAACCCACAGCCCCAACCTAATGGGGGGGGGGGGAGGCCCCACCAAATAAATTCTAATTATGGAATATTCTACAAAACACCTGATCAGTCCTCCTCAAAATTATCAAGGTCTTCAAAAACAAGAAAAGTATAAGAAACTGTCTCAGTCTGGAGGACTAAGGAGACATGATTACTAAATGTAATGTAGAAGGGATACTGGAACTCTTAATGGACATTAGGTAAAAATTAAAGAAATATGAATAAAATATGGACTTCAGTTAATAATAATAAAGCAATACTGGTTTATTAGTTGTGACAAATGTACTAGACTAATGTAAGATGTTGACAATTTCAGGAGGTGCCATATGATCAAGAACCAATGGTACTGAAGGAAGAAGTTGAAGCTGCACTGAAGGAAGTGGTGAAAAACAAGGCTCCAGGAATTGACAGAACACCCACTGAGGTATTTCAACAAACAGACGCTGTGCTGGAGGCACTCACTCGGCTATGCCAAGAAATTTGAAGACAGCTACCCGGCCAATTGACTGGAAGAGATCCATATTTGTACCCAATCCAAAGAAAGGTGATCCCACAGAATGCTGAAATTATCAAACGATATCATTAATATTGCACGCAAGTAAAATCTTACTGAAGATAATTCAAAAACGGTTGCAGTAGTATATTGACAGAGAGCTTCCAGAAATGCAAGCTGCATTCAAAAGAAGATGTGGAATAAATGCAAGCTGCATTCAAAAGAGGATGTGGAATAAGGGATATCACTGCTAATGTCAGATGGATCTTGGCTCAAAGCAAAGAATACCAGAAAGACATTTACTTGTGTTTGATCGACTATGCAAAAGCATGTGTGGATCATAACAAATTATGGGTAACATTGAGAAGAATGGGAAATCCAGAACACTTAATTGTACTCACGAGGAACCTGCACATAGACCATGAGGCTGTCATTCAAACAGAACAAGGAGACACTGCATGATTAAAAAACAAGAAGAGAGTGTATCAGGGTTGTATCCTTTCGCCATACTTATTCAATCTGTATGCTGAGCAATTAACCTGAGAAGCTGCACTATATAAAGAAGAACATGGCATCAGGACCGGAGGAAGACTCATTAACAACCTGGAATACACTGACGACACAACTTTGCTTGCTGAAAGTGAGGATGACTTGAAGCACTTACTGATAAAGACTGAAGACTACAATCTGCAGTATGGATTACCTCAATATAAACAAAACAAATATCCTCACAACTGGATTTTATAAGCAGCATCACGGTAAGTGGAGAAAAGACTGAAGTTGTCAAAGATTCATATTACTTGGTTCTACAATCAACACCTATGGAAGCAGCAGTCAAGGTATCAGACGATGTATAGCACTGCACACAGCTGCAAAAGACCTCTTTCAAGTGCTGAAGAGCAGACATCTCCTTGAGGACTAAAGTGCATCTTACATAAGCCATGGTATTTCCAATCGCCTCAAATGCATGTGAGAGCTGAACAATGAATAAGAAAGACCGAAGAAGAGTCAATGCTTTTGAGCTGTGGTGCTGGTGAAGAATGCTGAAAGCACCAAGGACTGCTAAAACAACAAACAAATCTGTCCTAGAAGAAGTGCAGCCGGAATGCTCCTTGGAAGCAAGAAAGGCCAGACTTCATCTCACCTACTTTGGTCATGTTGCAAGAAGGAACCATTCCCTGGAAAAGGATATCATGCTTAGTAAGGTGGAGGATCAACAAAAGAGGGGAAGGACCTCAACAAGATAGACTGACACAGTGGCTCCAACAATGGGCTTGGGTATAGCAAGGATCATGGAGCTGGTGCAGGACTGGGCAGTGTTTCATTCTGCTGTGCACGGCGTTGCTGTGAGTCGGAGATGATTCAACAGCACCTAACAACAACAATAACAACATCATGTCCCTCATCAAAACTCTTCAATGGCTCCCTACTGCCTAGATCAGCAAACTTTCCTATAAAAGCCCAGAGAGTGAATATTTTAGGCTGTGTATCAGCCCTATTATTCTTTGCTGTTGTAGCGTGAAAGAAGCCATATATACAATGTAAACAAACAGGTGTGACTACGTTCCAATAATTTACAGAAACAGGCAGAGGACTGGATTTGGCCTTGGACCATCATGTGCCAACCGCTGCCCTAGAGAAGTAAGTCCAAACCCTGTAGACATTCAAGGTATGACCCACATTACCCCTGAACCTCTCTAGATGTATTTTCTTTGGCTAAGTCAACTAGTGCTTCCTAAAGCTGTTCTAAGTACTCCACGAGATGCTAATAGGTATACCCTTAAAAAAAAAGTGTTTTGTAATCTACTTTGAGAAATGTTGTATTTGACAAAATTAAGCAGCTTTTTTTAACTACAAGAATTCACAAAGCCTTCAATTGCATGTCAATCTCCTTAAAGAGGGATATATTATACAACAATTCCCAAATTTGTTTGACCATGTAATTTTTTTCACATTTCTAACATCTGTGTCCTGCAGAACAACTACAGAAATGTTGAAATTAAGTATACTCCTAAAAAGTGCACTGAAATTTCTAATTTTCTTTATCTGCCATTGTGGTAGGATGAATAATGACCACCAAAAGATACCTGCCGAGAACCTGTTAATGTTACCTTACAAGGCAAAAAAGGACCTTGCAGATGTGGTTAGATAAGGATCTTGAAATGGAGCTCCAGAACTGTGAAAGAATTTCTTTTTTTTAAACCACCAACTTTGTGGTAATATGTTACAGCAGCCATAAGAGACTAACACAGCTGTGATGCCAATCCTGGTACTATGGCCTTGGCTGACATTAAATATTCTCAAATGAAGTCAAATTAGCCTTGTCCACAATTAGGTCCCATTTAGCCTTGGTTAGTGATGCTTCAGTATCCACTTAAGAGAAATAGTGTAACCCAATGGTTAGGATTCTGGAGTCCCACTGCTTGGGTTCAAATTCTAGCTCTAACATTTACTAGTTAATTATATGACCTTATGTCTTAGGCTGGGTTCTCTAAAGAAGCAAAACCAGTGAAGCTTAGAGAAAGAGAGAAATTTACCCCAGGGAAATGGCTCACACAGTTGTAGAGGCTGGCAAGTACTAACTTCATGGGTCAAACATCAAGTTGGAGGCTGCTCCTTACTCACAGAGCTGCTGCAGGTGCTGAAGAACCCAATATCAGCAGGCAGTACAGCAGGCTGCGAGGATGACATATCCAAGACTGGCAGGTAAAACGGCAGGTTTTACCAAGAAGCAAGTAAAATGGTCCACAGGCTGCAAAGGCAACAATTCCAAGACTGTCAGATAACACAGCAGGCCACTGGTCAGCTCCAGAAATCAGGTGATGATGAGCTAGATGCAGGATGCAGCAGAAAAGCCAGAGAATTTTCCCAGTGCATCCACATATATATGTTGGAAACAGGCCATATCCCTGAGGAAACTCCCTTTCAACTCACTGGCTGCTCATAATGTATCTCATGGAGGTGATTACATTATATCAGATCTCATCATGAGGATGACTACATCACAACTGCTTAAACCGCTTAGAAACATGGTCCAGCCAAGCTGACACACAACCTTAACTATCACACCTTGGTCAAGGTGTTTACTCTCTTGATGAGTTACTCCATCTATAAAATGTGACCATATTCACAGTTGATAGAGTTGCTTTGTGGATTAGATGGATCACATACAAAAAGAACTTAATACAGATACTGACATACGGTAACACATAATAAACAAAAGCTACTTCATTCCTATATTGTTATTTTAGCAAGAAGTCTACTTTCACTTCAACCTAACTCTTATTATATTCTTCTATTTTCAATTTGACAAACTGCAAATCTTTACCCAATGCTTCGGGCATTTCAAATTACCTCAGCAAGGTAAGGCAAGTTCAAAATGCATGCCTGCCTTTCTAAAACACTGCTTTTGGGTACCTGATTTGATAAATTCTGACAGTTAAAGGCTCTAAGACATAATATTAAGATATGCATTAAATTCATTATGCTCATTAAAGGGCCTTGAGTTACTATTCTTGCATGGGTAATCATCTATCTTAGTTAGGTCAAGGTGTCAACAAGACCTATTTTTTTGAATTTTTAAACTGTTCATGCTTCACCAGACAGTTGATATCTTAATGTTTAATCATACTCAGTGCAAGAGATGAAATTATTTTGATAAGCCCCAATGTAGAAATGGTACAGGCACCTGAAAACAGCAAGGGAGACCAAGGGTCTTGGTATAATGTACAGAAGCCCTCCCAACATGTATTCTATCTACTGATCTCACTGACCACCTATTACTCTTCTCTCAGGACAACCTAAGTGTCCCCCTGTAGCCACATCCTAGAGCATCTCCAATCTCTATGGGTGACTTGGAAGCTACCATACAACACAATGCCAATCAGAACTCTTGGGTCACCAATGATAAAGAGGTGCTCGAAACCAAGAGCTTTCATTCCTTTAGGAATCTTTAAGAGAGACTCTTTAAGAGTCTCTTATTCAAATAGAGTTATCTCTAGGAAAATTAGTACTTTACTTCTTCATTAAATACTTCAGTTGTAATTAGGGTAAAGGAAACAAAGGTAGGGTTGATATAAGACGTATGAAGGTAGAAAGATTCTGAAAAGGATACAGGAAAAAAATCATACCAGCATCATAATTCTTTTGAGTGTCACAATCAAGAATCCTTAAGAAAACTATGGGAAGATCCCTTTGTGGCTAACCTATATATTCTTCTCTAGAATCCTGGTGAAGCATCATGAGCCATGAAGACTTTCAGTCACACAAGATACCACAAGAAAAATGGTCAAGGGGACAGCAAGATGGTGTCTTACCTGCAAGTCCACATATTAGTTTCCTCTACCATCTTAGTGACTGAAAAACTAGGTGCACGAGTTTGAAGTGGGGATTATGGTACTCTGAACAGTTCATTAAGTCAGAGTATGCCAAATGCAGAG
>NW_006921705.1:6181092-6182939 GCF_000298275.1 Orycteropus afer afer
CTGAACCTGGTAGAAACTGGTGGCCCCCTAACCATTCGGGTGCTTGTCAAACTTGAGCTGTGGGCCTGTAACAGTATAATATCATCATTAGCAGCCTACTCAAAGCCCTGGAAATGGCTAATGGAGCCTTGGGAGTTGGATTTTTTTTTTTTTTTCTGTTTTATTCCTCCCTTCCCCGCCTCTCCCCTACCTCATCCAGTAGAAAAACCACATTAAGCCACCACAACACCTGCTGCCTCAAATCCTAAAGCCCCTTCACAATGAACAGAGACCTACATGCACATTCCACACAGTGATTCCATCATCACAAGGAAAACTGCAGAGTAACCCAGCACACTAGAATTAATAACCAAAAAAATAAAAAATTGTAAAAACATTAAAACATAAAATCAAGTCAAAACAAATCAATACATAACTAACAGTTAAAGACAACCTCAAAATGTCTAGGAAACAACAGGCAACCTCAAATCAAACAAAAAAACAGGATATAACAATAGAAGTAAGTCTCATTAAACATGGAGGAAGAGGAAGCAACAGAATTATCCAAGAAGGAATTTAGAATATGTTTATAGAACTCTACAAGAGCTTAAGGAAACCCCAAACAGAATCAAAGAGAACACAGACAGTACCCTGGAAGAACTCCAGAAAACCATTCAAGAACAAAATAACAAGATTAATACACGATCAGAACTCATACAAAAACAGCAGTTCGAAATCCAGAAGATGAATACCAAAATTACAGAATTACACAACACAGTGGAAGTACAAAAGAATAGGGTAGAACTGGCTGAAGAGCACATTTCCCAACTAGAAGATAAATCCCTTGATACCAGCCTGTATGAAGAAAAATCAGAACAAATATTTAAGATAAATGAAGAAAACCTAAGAGTTATATAGGACAACATGAAAAGAAACAATATATGCCTCAGGAATTCCATAACAAGAAGAGGCTAAAAAAAACACTGAGAAAATTGTGGAAGATTACTAACAGAAAACTTCCCCATATCACAAAGAAAGAAAAGATATTTGTCCAAGAAGCTCACAGAACCCCATAGAGGATACATCCCAAGAGAAAAATACCAAGGCATATCATATCAAACTCTCCAAAACCAAAGACAAAGGCAGAATCTTGCAAGCTGCCCAGGACAAAAGAAATACCACTTATAATAATCAAATGGTTAGGCTGAGTTTTGATTACTCAGTAGAAACCTTGCAGGCAAGAAGGCAATGGGACGGCACATATAAAACACTGAAGGAAAAGAACTTCCAACCAAGAATCCTACATCCAGTCAAATTGTCCATCAAATATGAGGGCAAAATCAAGACATTCTCATACAAACAGAAATTAAGGGATTTTGTGACAAGAAGACCAACCCTATAAGAAATGCTTAAGAAACACCTTCCGATAGAAAACCCACAACAGAGAAACAACAAAATCAGAACACATGACATCAACACTACAACCAAATCAGAAATAGATGCTCAAAATAAAACCATAAAACACTATAGACTGAAAAACAAGGAAGTCAATCTGCACACAACAACAGCAACTAACCAAAGAGAGGGAATAAAAGTTCTAGCTAGAACAAAACTTCCAAATGGAGAAGAAAACAGGACAATGTCCTCATAGAACAGGCTGTTCCAAAAATACAGAGACAAGAATTCACTCCAAGGTAACCACAGAGAAAATTAACAAACTCCGTAAGCAAACCCAGAAGGAAGGAAAACACATGGGTTTAGTACGCACAAAACCAACAATAAAGAAGAAAAAAGAAGAAACACTTGACAACAAAATGGACTCCACACAGAAAAGTATATGGACCAAGGAAACTCCAACAAGATAAAAA
>NW_006921705.1:6201247-6206416 GCF_000298275.1 Orycteropus afer afer
CAGCTACTCAGCTGCTTGTGGTAGATTCCACCATGGAGCTGATTGCCAGTCTCATCATGGGGAATAACTACCACCAGCTCCCCAGCTACTCAGCTACGCCCAGCCAAGTTGACACACAAATTTAACTACCACAGGTAGAGTTCTCTCTAAATACTTCTAAATGCAGCACTTCTTATGTATTAATTAAAGAATTTTTAAATATCCATATTAATGAGTAAAAACTAAAAGGAATGTTGGTAGTATTCTAAGAAAGATAAACTAAATCAGTCAAGTTGTTGCAAGATATGGTTTAAATCACTGAACTATAAAGCATCATTATTAGTCTTTTGGGAAAACAAAATTCTGCTTTGAACAGTATGCTTTTAAAAGGAAATGAGAAAAAAAAATTGCTTAAATACAGGAATAAAGATGCAGTACCCCTCATTAGAAGCTCTAGTGATGCCATGATAAGCACTCAGCTACTAAGTAAAAGGGCAGTGGTTTCAATCCACCAGCTGCTCCATGGAAGAAAGATGTGGCAGTCTATTTACATAAAGATTTCAGCCTTGCAAACCCTATGGAGCAGTTCTACTCTGTCCTAGGTCACTATGAGTCAGAATCAACTCAACAGCAATAGGTTTCTTTGTTTTTAATTTTTAACTCTCATCAAATACTTATGCAATGTTAGCTGTCCATTTGAGATACAAAAGAAGGACATTTTGCTCTGGTAAATAAGAATAGCTCAGTTAATAAAATCCTTAATGAAATTATTTTTGAAAGGAAAATGTGCTTTAACAGAAGAAATGCAAAAAGAAGATGTAAAATTTGTTGTAAATATCAGAACCTGATCTAAAAATCTTAATTAGCAGAAAAAAAAAAAAAAGTAGATAGATAGATCAGTCAATGTTCTGTTTACTTCACCAGCAAAACCAAATCAAGGTAAACAGCAAAATATTTTTATAGTTAAAAAAAGAAATGAGTGGATGAATCGTTGAATGGAAAACCAATTTGCTCTGTAAACTTTCACCCAGATCACAATTTAAAAAACAAATAAATAAAAATTTACAAAAGGAAATGAGCTTATACAGTCCTGCCCTTTGCTTTGGAGAGAGACACTTTTATCTTCTAAGGATGTTCACTCTATGAACAAAGGAAGTCAGTGCCTCTGCAAACAAGAGAAGTCATGGAGAACGGTTTCCCAATTGTATGGTAGACAGTAAGGCAAGAAACTCAGGGGAGTGAGACACTTAGCAAGCACTTACATAACAATTAAGTGTCAGGCACTATTCTAGCCAATTACATTTACATATATAATCCTCATAATCAACCCTAAGAGACAGGTATTGTATTATCTCCTCTCATCTTGAAAATGAAGAAACTGAGGCACAGTGAGGTTAAACTACTTATCACACAACTATTAAGCGAGAGAGTTGGATTCGAACCCAAAGCCTGACTCCAGGTTCATGCTCATAAAGACTTTGCTTTCCTGCCTCTATGTTTCTTAAACTGAATCTTAGGATTCCAGAGTGTGATTAGCAATTACGTACTAATGGTTCAGTTAAGGGAGCTCTGATAGCATAGTGCCTAAGGTATCTGACTGCTAACCAGAGGCTGGCAGTTCAAACTCACTAGCCACTCCTCAAATGAAGACTGGGCAATCTACTTCCGTAGTGATACTGCCTCAGAAACCCAAGGAGGGGTCACTATGAGTCTTGATCTGACTCAGTGGCAGTGAGTTTGGTTTTGGGATATTGGTTCAATTAAATTCATTTAAAGGGACCCCACAAGATTTCACTCTCATGCGCCAAGTCTAACCCCTAGACTGAAGCTCACCATTCCTGCCATAAAAAACAAACAGCTGTAATGACTGCTAATTTTCATGCCTGAACTATACCAGATAAGCAACTTGGAATGAGTCAAAGACCATGTGAAAATGCCATTTGTTATCTTTTCCTGATTATGCTCAAGGACATAAAACTTTAAGCCCTTGACCTGATAGTCAAGGAGCTCTGGTGGTACAGTGGTTAATAAGGCATTTGGCTGCTAACCAAAAGGTCAGTGGCTCAAACCCACCAGCCACTCCACTGAAGAAAGATGAGGCAGTCTGCTTCTGTAAAGATTTGCAGCCTTGGAAACCCAATGGGGGTTGCTATGAGTCAGACTCAATGGCAGTGAGTTTGGTTTGGTTTGGACCTAATAGTCACTGCTTTAGTATAAGTATATAATTGTCTGGAAGCTATCAAGGACCAGGACTGGCCTATAGTGATCCATCCAGGTAAGACCTGGAAAATAGCATCCTGACCTAAAACAGACCATGATGCTGAGGGAAACTGATAAACATGACACAGAGTACACACCACATTATGAGCCACTGTGGAAGAGTTTGGCAGTTTTCTCAAAACATTAAACACAGAATTAGCATATATGACCTGGCACAATTCTACTCCTAGGTATATATTCAAAAGCACTTAAAACAGGGACTCACACAAACCCAGGTACACACCATTGTTCATTGCAGCATTACTCACAATAGTCAAAAGGTGGTAACAATCCCAGTATCCAACAGATGAATGGATAAACAAAATGTAGTACATACATACAAAAGAATATTATTCAGCTGTAAAAAGGAATGTAGTTCTGATACCAGTTGTAACATGGATGAACCTTGAAAACATTATGCTAAGTGAAGTAAGCCAGACCCAAACAGACAAATATTATATTCCCCTTACATGAAATATAATAGGCAAATGCACAGAGACAAAAAATGCTAGTCACCAAAGGTGGAGGAAGAGGGAATGAGTATTGAGTTTCTGCTTGGGGCAATGAAAAGCTATTAGAAAAAGATAGTAGTGAAGGTTGCAAAACATTGTGAATATAATTAATGTCACTTAAAATGGCAAATTTTTACATACGTATTTTACCACATTAAAATAAAATAAAAATGCCTATTACTAAAATTACAGGGGTTAGACGAAGAATACTCCAAAAAAAAAATTCTACTTGCCATTATCTCTTTCTTCAACTTATTTTTTTCCTTCTTTAAACCACCTCAGCATCTAAACCACCAGCCATCAACCACATAGTCTACCACCATTCAAATGCCAGAGGCACATCCTGGACTGTCAATGCAAGTTATGTGCAATCACTTATCTTCTCCCCATGCTTCCATATCTGCTATTCCATCCACAAAAGCAGTCACATACAATAGACACCCTGGCCACTGAAGGTGTGAAGAAGAAAAAAAGAAAGATTAAACATTGCTATTTTAACCTAATCACTGACCATGGAAGATCTATCAGATAGACACTAGAATTAAACCCATTTCACTGGTAAAGAAATTGGTATCCTGTATTTACTGTCTATTATCATATTGAGTCACTATGAGTCAGAATGGACTCAACAACAATGGGTTTATCAATAGGCTTTTAGCAATTTTCTCAACAGCCTGAGTGTGCCACAGGGCACAGGAAATATTTTTTGGTTTTAAACAGGTGTTTACTGGACATGCAGAGGTTAGGACTATATATAGTGTATGCTCCATCTCTTAGAAGTTTCTGAAAACAAGGTCTGATCTCTTCTACATAAAACTACAAAGAAAAAAAAAAAAACAAAAAAAACAACCTCACTGCCATTGAGTGAGTCACTTTGGATTCAAAGTGACCCCTCCTTGGGTTTCCAAGGCAGTATCTCTAGAGAAGTAGATTGCCCAATCACAAATTTCAAATCAACTATGTAAATAGGAGGAAGCATATGACACCTCTTCATTAAACACAGGAAAGGAAAGTTTAAGGTAGAAGAAAGGAATAAAGCAGGTATGAATAACTCAGTGAGAATGTGGTTTCTTAGTGGGAACTTCCATTTTTTCTCCTTCAATTTCTTATATATGGGCATATTCATATGTACTGAAGCACATGTATGTGTGTTGCTGTATGTTTTTTCTTGGTGATTTTAGCAATACAACTGCCAGATGTTAATACTAGGCACTGAGCAAACCAAATAAAGAAGGTTATCAATGACAAGTGCAAGTCATATCAACTGAGAGGCAGTGGAGGGAAGGAGGTTCTCTCCATACATTACTGGAGGCATCATAAATCAGTCCAACCTTGTCAGTAAGAAATCTGACAGCAGGACTTCCGGTAAGATGGAGAAAATAGGCAGACAAGTGACACGGACCCTCTTCAATAAAGAAAAGAAAAACCAATTGACAGAGATACAGAAGATAATCCTGGAACCCTGAGCTCTGAAAGGAACTATACAGAAGTGGACGAGGCACTAACTAGTGGAAAAACCTGAACAAAAACAGTGAGTACAGAGATGGTCAGAGCTGCGGACTGTCAGCTACTCTGATGAGACCAACAGCCTGAATGTTTCCAAGTGGTGTTGGGACCTGAGAATTGACCTAAAGATCAGTCCTGTTCACCATGGGCTGCAGGAACAACTGCTCCGGTGGCCTATGACTAGGAAGGGAAACAGTGAGGAGGGAGACAACCTGAGCTGTGGAATTTCTGCTGTCCAGCAGGCACAGCCATTTTGACTGTTTACACATGGCAGCCATATTGGATATTTAAAGTGACCGAGGGTGCAGCCATTTTGAATGTTTACAAGCAGCAGCCATCTTGGATATTTAAAGTGACTGAGGGTGCAGCCATTTTGAATATTTACAAGTGGCGGCCATCTTGGATATTTAAAGTGACCGAGGGTACAGCCATTTTGAATGTTTACAAGCAGTGTACATCTTGGATATTTAAAGTGACCGAGGCCACAGTCATTTTGAATGTTTACAAGTGGCAACCATTTTGGATTTTAAAGTGATAGCATTCTCATTCGGATTCCAGGGACCCAAGAACAGGCTCTGTTTGCCAGGGGCGGCAAGGGCATATGAGAGGCTGACAACAGGAAAGGAGACAGGTGGTGAGTGGATAAGTGCTGTCAACTAGTGAATAGAGGAGCACAACACAGTACCCTGCCTGTATAGATAACATACAAACAACAAAGAAAACGAACATTGTGGGCAAGTCACTCCAACATATAATCACCAATTAAATATAAACACAAAAATGTCACAATGCCTAGGAGACAACAGACCATCACAGCCCACACAAAGAAGCAAGATAAAGCAGGAGAAACAAGGGACCCAGGATACAGACCCAAAACACATTCCTGAGGAAGACACAGCATTGGAACTCCTGA
>NW_006921705.1:6208206-6225032 GCF_000298275.1 Orycteropus afer afer
TGGAATGCTATGCAGCACTAAAGAATAATGTAGAGTCTGCAAAACACTGCATAATATGGATGAACTTGGAGGACATTATGCTGAGTGAAGTAAGTCAATTAAGAAGGGCAAATATAATTATTAGTTCCTTGTTGTGGAGGGTCAAGGAAAGGTTTGTATATGGAGGGAAACTTTCTTTGTTGGTTGCCAGGGATGGGAGGGGAGGGGAGGGAACACTGCAAAAAAAAAAAAAAAAAAGAAGAAGAAGAATATATTGACCTACGTCACTTTAGTTTTGTGTATTTCACTGTATATAAATTATATTTCAATAAAATGCATTTTAAAAAAAAAGAAAGAAATCTGACAGCAACAATCATAAAAACATCACACTTTTTGATCCAGTAATCCCATTCCCCTAACACCCTGTGACCATTTTAGTGACTTTCCTTCTACTCTCCACATCTTATTTTCACTCAGTTGTCCACATACAGCTTGTATCCTGCTGTATAGCTTTCCCAACCATCATTTAAGTCCACATTTCTTGGGAAGGGGCCAAATTAATGGAATAGAGGAGTCCTGCTGCTTTTGCTCGTCTTTTTATGTTACAATCACACCCTGTTATTCAAGAAGTCTTTTGAGTCATTGAGGCCGCACAGAGCTTCATATTGTTTATGTTCATGTTGAAAAAAAAAAAAAAAATTCACTGCCGTCTAGTTGATTCGACTCATAGCAAGCCCTCCTTGAGTTTCCAAGGCCGTACATAAACTTTAAAAGCCCACAGTGTCAGAACCAACTAACTGATACAATTCATTGATAGAAACAAAATAAGACTAGGAGTTAAAAGGCTTGGTTTCAGAACCCTGAACTAGCTATATGACCTCAGACAAACCAAAACTTGTCTGGGTCTGTTTTTTCACTTGTAACTTGTTATGTGTGTGTTTACTGTGTGTTGGGCACTAGTCTAAGTACTTTGTACATATCAATTCACTACAACCCTATAACAATACTATTAGGTAGGTTATCACCACCCTCATTTGACAGCTGAGGAAACTGAGGCACAAAGTTATATAGCTAGCATTAAATGGAAGAGCATGATGGGAAAACTTTAACCTTCCATGATTCTGAAATTCTAGGAATGAACTGTGCTTAGACCCACTGCCATCAAGTCAATTCCTAGTCATAACAACCCCACAGGAAAGAGTAGAACTGACCATAGGTTTTCTAAGGCTATAATCTTTACAGAAGCAGACTGCCGCGTCTTTCTCCCATGGAACAGTTGTTGTTGTTGTTGTTGTTGTTGTTGTTAATATTTGCCATCGAGTCGGACCTGACTCATAGTGACCTCTCTTTGGGTTTCTGAGGCAGTATCACTACAGAAGTAGACTGTCAAACTTCCTTCTGAGGAGTGGCTGGTGGGTTTGAACCACCAGCCTTCTGGTTAGCAGTCAAGTGCCTTAGGTACTACCCTACCAGAGCTCCTATATGGAGCAGTTAGTGGGTTCAAACTGCCTATCTTTTCCTTAGCAGATAAGCACTTAATCGATGTGTCACCAGGGATCCTTTAGCTATGCTTAGTCAGTCACATTTATGCCACTTTTTTGTAAGTTACTCAATGCCCTTCACAGATAACAAGTCCTTCATCTTTAAACACTGAAATACTTAAAGCAGAGACCAAGGACATTGACTTTAAGACACTGACTTCAATGAAAAGGCAACTTAAAACTAGAAATTTATATGATGTTTCAAACGCTTTTTGACTATTCAACTCTCAGTTAACCGAATGGAAATGTGGAAGGATAGAAAACGGAGAAACATTTTGCTCTGGGCATGACTGAAACTGGAAATATCATTACAACCAGAATTCTAGGCTCCCTGCTTGGTCGCTGCTCGTTAATATTTCAGGACCACAGAAGTTTGCCACCCGCTCTCACAACATAGGGAAGAAGAAACTGCAGTGACATCTCCAAGCCACCAGAGAGCGTATCTACTATGGATTCAGAACGTTTCACAAAAGAAAGGCAAGTTAAAACTAGAGACTCTTCCAAACACAACATAAAAAAATCCAGCAGACCTCACGTGCATTTCATTTTTCAAATTAACAAGTTTGAGACCCATCTTTTCTTCATTCAAAGTCTCAGTAACTCCTCAATCCATCTCAGCCTTCACCCAAATGAATCAACTAAACAGCATTTTCTAGGTTAGAGATTCTAGGACTCTGTCGGACACAAAAATCGAGTTGCCTGATTTAAATGTAGATTCGCAGCCTCTACATCCACAGATTATGGTCTGGTATGTGTTTCAGTTATCTAGTGCTGCTGTGACAGAAATACCCAAAGTGGGTGGCTTTAACTAGCAAATTTATTTTCTCACAATTTAGGGGGCTAGAAGTCTGAATCCAGAGGGCTGGATCTAGGGAAGGCTTTCTCTATCAGCTTTGAAGGAAGGTCTTTGTCTCTTTGAGCTTCTGCTACTGAGCAATTGTCATGTCATGTGGCATCTATCGTCCCCTATCTTTCCTCTGCCTACTTGTTTAATCTCTTTTATATCTCAAAAAAAAAAAGAAATTGATTAAAGATCTAGCCTACAACTCATCCTGTCTCATTAACATAACAAAGACAACCCATTCCCAAATGCAATTATAACCCAGGAATAGAGGTTAGGATTTACAACACGTATTTTGGGTGGGGGGATATAATTCAATCTGTAACATTCTACCCTTTGGCCCACTAAAATTCATATCCTTGCCACACGTAAGCACATTCACCCCATCACATCATCCCAAAAGTCTTAATACAACTCCAAGACCAAAATCTCATCTTCTAAAGAATCTAAATCAAATACGGGTGGGATTTTAGACATATTCTATTCTGGTGCAAAATTCCTCTTCATCTGGGAATCTATGAAACCTAGACTACAAGTTATCCGTTTCCAAAGTACAATGGTGGAACAGGCACAAAGGGGAGAAACTGGAGGGAAAAGAAGGACAAAGCAAATCCAAAACCCAGCAGGGCATCTGCTTTAGCTCTCAAGGATTGGAAATAATCCTCTGGTCTTTGGACCACCTGGGCAAGGGTCTTGCCCTCCTAACTCTGGTTGTTAGCCATACTCTGCATTCTGCATAGAGGCCCTTGGGCCTGGGCTTCAGCTCTGCCTTCCAGACCCACTGAGACAGCCCATTCTATTAGTCCATCTGATTGGTAACCGCCCCTCCTCAGCTTGGGTAGACTCCGTTCTTCTACCCCTTGGGCATGGAAGCTCTGCCTACTCAGCTTTGGGCTGAAGCCCCATTCACTTGGCATACCTTCATAGCAGCCCCACACTCCAGAACCGAGTTGGTGAAGATTCAGCTCTTTGAAACTTGGAGACTGAGGCCCCATCCTTTGAAATCCAGGAGATGATGGCCCCAATCTTTGAAACCAAGAAGGCCCTGCGTCCCATGCTCCTAATAGTTCTGCTGATCTCCAAGTTGCTCCAGGGATGTTCTTTTTCTTTTCTTAGAGGAAAACTGATGTAGCGCCTTTGATCTGTTTCCTGCCTGTAGAATTCCAAGAGACAAACAGTGTTCTTTCCTTTTGTTCTTCCTTGACCCCCTTCAGTCTGAGCTGATGGGTTTTCTGCTGTGGCAGTTGGTTTGATCCATCAGTCAGAGGCTTAAACTCTTTCACTAAAGATTGTGGAGCCACATCTTTGGTGAACATTCGAGGACACAAGTCTTTAGCTTGCACAACAGAATTTCCCAAATCTTTAAGCTCTGTTTTGACATTGTACAGTTCATTTTTAAATCCATCTCTTTTTTTCCCCTCACATTTTACTATATATGAGGAGCAAGGAGAAACCACACAGTCCCTTTAAAATCTTGCTTAGAAATCTCATCAGACAGATATCCAAGTTCACCACTTACAAGTTCTACCTCCCATCAAATATTTGAACACAATTCTGAAAGTTCTTTGTCACTGATAAAAAGCATTGTCCCTCCTCCATTGTCCAATCTCATGTTCATCATTTTCTTTTAAAGCCTCACCAGAAACACATTTAATGTCCACAATTCTAGCAACATTCTGTTGCTTGAACAATATGTACTGTCTAAGATGATACAGATTTTCAAAAAAGCATTGACTTGGGTGAAGGGAAAGGGAATACACTAAAAGCAAGTAACCAACACAATAACACTAAGGAAAAAGAAGACACAGAGAGGTCCACAAGAGGTACAGAAAACAAAAATAAACACTTTTACATTTCCAATACCACATTATCAGTAATAATAAACAATCTATGAGTGGACACATAGACAGAAAGACTAAATGATCAGATATGTCTAGGCAAAAAGGGATATACTCATGACCATATATGTCTGGCAGACAATATTTCTTCATACATATTTGTATGGGCTACAAGAATGTCCACATATGTAATATAGCTAATGGGGCAGAGTCAGGACAACTTATTAGCCACAGCCAAACACCCTGAGGGAGTGAGTCATCTGGGTCCATGGGCCTGGGACAATGGTCATGGGGGAAATCAAGCTCAACTGGCGTAACACACTACACAAAAACATTGTTCTATAGCCTATCTTGGGGATGCCCCTGCATCTCTCCTCTTGCACTCCCGATGATGAGTAGTGACTAGGGTCTTAAAAGCTTGCAAGCAGCCATCTAAGATGCAACAATTGGTCTCTCCTTACCAGAGCAAAGAAGAATGAGGAAAACCAAAGAAACATGGAAACAATTAGCCCAAGGGACCATACAAACCTCAGCCTACATGACCCTGAGACCAGAAGAACCAGATAGTGCCCAGCTACCACTGTCAACCACTCGGAAAGGGATCAAAATAGGAGATCCTGGATAAAATAGGAGAAAAATGTGGAACAAAACTCAAAATTACAAAACAGACCAGCTTACTTGTCTAACAGAAACTGGTGAACCCTGTAGTGACCCTTCGGGCCTAGAATTGAACTTACTCCCATGCCTTCCAGCCAAACAGTAGACAGGCATATAAGGTGAACATTTATACCCGGTAGGTACACTCCTTACAACAGCCAAACATAAGAGACCAGATGGCAGTATTTGTACAGGGAGACAGCTCACAGAACAGGAATGCATAGGAAAGAAGGACACAGGGAAAGGGCAACCAGAGGGAGGAAGTGGAGAGAGCTGTTACATTATGGGGACTGCAGTCAATGTCATGAAACAAAATGTGTATGAACAGTTGTATGGAAAATGAATTGGCTCTGTAAACTTGCACCCTAATCACAATTTAAAAAAAAAAAAAAAGATGATATCCCTTTTCTGTATGGCTCTTGTTTCTCCCTTCTGTGCCAGAACTGCCTTTGACATCCATAATTCTACCAACACTCTCTTCAAGGCAATCTAGGATTTTACTACTAGGCACCTTAAAACTTTTCCAGCTTCTATATATGACCCACTTCCACACTGTAGGAATTTACTAGAGCACTACCCTACTCTTCCTGTACTAAATTCTATCTTAGTTTTCTAGTGCCTAAAGTATTTGACTACTAACCAGAAGGCCGGTGGTTCAAACCACCAGCCACTCCTCGGAAGGAAGACTGGTCAATCTATTCCATAGTGATACCACCTCAGGAACCCAAGGAGGGGTCACTGAGTCAGATATGACTCGATGGCAATGAGTTGTAACAGAAATATCACAGACGGGATACTTTAACAAACAGACTTATTTTCTCACAGTTTAGGAGGCTAAAACTCTGAATTCAGAGTGCTAGCTCTAGGTAACCACTGTTTCTGTCAGCTCTAGAGGAAAGTCCTTGTCTCTCTGAGCTTCTGTTCATGGGCAATCTTCATGTGGTGTGCCACAAAGCTTCTCCCATCTCTCCTGTGCTTGCTTGTTTAATCTCTTTTATATCTCAGAAGATATACCTTATACAATTTCTGATTCATTAATGTAACAAAGACAACCCACTCCCAAATGAGATTATAACCACAGGCATAGGATTTACAATACATATTCTAGAGGACATAATTCAATTCCTAACAGTGTGTCAGGTATGGGGGAAACAGCCCCTGCATCTTCCCTCTTGCATTCCCCATGGCTGACACAGGTGGTCGGAAGACCATGCTTTGAGAAACACTCTTTCAGAGGTTACAAGAGCAAAGTTCATCACTTTTAAACCACAGCCTAATATTATCTCCATCCTTTCTAGGGGGAAGAAAAAAAAACCCAAACTCATTGCCATCCAGTTGACTGCAACTCACAGCAACCCTACAGAATAGAGCAGAACTGCCCCATCGACTTCCCCAGGTTGTCATCTTTATAAAAGCAGACTGCCCCATCTTTCTTCCACACAGAATGGTGAATCTGAGCTGCCGACTTCTTGGTTAACAGCCAAGTGCTTAACCACTGCACTACCAGGTCTCCTTTCTCCCAGTATATCATCTTCAAAATAGACTTCTCTGCTGTGATCACAGCTTTGGCCCTTACTAGGTAAGTTCTAACTCTTCTTATAAGAAGAAAACCTTAGTGGCAAAATTCCTGGCAGCTTCAGCAACTCAATCTTAGCATCAAATGTACACTTTGAGAGCAAGGGAGCAGTAACTTCACTCCATGAAGTAGCAAGTCACTCACCAGATGCTAACTCTGTGAGGCCCATCACACCTAATCCTCATTAAGCACGTTGGGTCATCCAGAGTACATGACAGTGTAAGATGGGTCACCTGGGCCTTGTGGTCCTCTCCCTGTTTATCACTGCTTTCTAAGCCTTCACTCTCTGGCCAAATCATACTGTGGAGACCATGACTCCAGGAAGGGAATTCTGGACACACAATGCATGCAGTCTTGTGGCTACTGAAATAAAACCCTGTCCATGGGTTGCTAATTTACCATAGCTAAAATGAACTTCTTTAAAACACTGATACTAACATACTACACAAAACATCGTTCCACCTCCTACTTTGGCGAGTAGCAACTGGGATCTTAAAAGCTTGCAAGCAGCCATCTAGATGCAACAATGGGTCTCTCCTTGTCCAGAGCAAAGAAGAATAAAGAAAACCAAAGATTCATGGAAACAATTAGTCCAAGCGACTGGTACACCATGCAATCCTCAGCCTATACGATTATGAGACCAGAAGAAATAGATGGTCCCTGGCTACCACTGTCAACCACTCAGAGGGGGCTCTATGGAGGAGATCCTGGATAGAGAGAGAGAACAATGTGGAACAAAACTCAAAATGATTTGGAGGAAAAAAAAGGGAGGGGCAGGTTTGCTGGTCTGATAGAGCCCGATGGAACCACTGAGACTATAGGCCCTAGCTGCCCTTTAGGTCTGGAATTGAACCCATACCTTTGGCTTCCAGCCAAATAAAAGACAGGCATAAGAATTGAACACATACCTGAGGTAGATACACTCCTTGGAAAGAACGATCATGGGAGAAAAAGAGGCTGCTTAAGCACAGGGAAACAGTTCAGGGGGCAGGAGTGCATGGAGGGATAGACACACGGAAGAGGTAACTATTGGGAGGAAGTGAGAGGGGAGCTGTTGCATTGTAGTAAATTGTGGTCAATGTCATGAGACAAAGTATATGTGAACTGCTGTATGGCAAGTGAATTTGCTCTGTAAATTTTCACCCAAATCACAATTGGGAAAAAAAAAAAAAAAACTTTGACAATAAAAGAGAAGGAAAAGGGGAAAAAAAAAAAAAAAAAACCCCACTATGATACTGAAAACTGTTAAATCCTCTTACATAGCACACTCTTTTTAAGGAACTCATTTCCTATGCAATCAGTCCCATAGTGACTAGGGTTTAAGTTACAGTGACGCACAGACACAGGGTTTCTGATTACATAGTGTATGCTTTGGAATGAAAACACTGACAAGCTACCTTCAAGTGCCAGAGGTGGCAGGGATAATGACTCCCAGGGCTTGCAGGCCAGCCCATGCATCAGACCTCTCCAGTTTAAAGTGCCACAGGAAGTTTGAGGGGCCAAAGAGAAGCAGGCAGCCAGCCAGGGCCTTGTAAGCCACCAGGCCTCTTAGCCCAGCCTGACGTTACAATGCAGAACGTAACACCTCTCCATCTAAACGCAGTCCTATTCCAGACACACAGCACAAACTTTAACCATTACAACAATGTTCGAGACTGCATGTTACACCACTTGCTTTCCTGAATCTACTGAACAGGATGCAGTTCAATGCTTATACAGGCTAAAAGCATTTGGTATAAGGAGAAATATAAAGCACATGCTATGAGGAAGTGGCCAATATAGGTCAGGATGACGTTTCCTTTGGTGGGAAGGGCACAAGGGGCTTCTAGAATGGGGACAAGTATCTTTTTCTTGGCCTGGGTGATGGTAATGTATTCACTTTGTGATCATGAATCTTTGCTTTATATACTTAAGTGAAAGTACATTATTTAAATTAAAAAAAAAAAAAATGTCTGCAATACAACTTCACAGCAAGACCAGTGGTCTAGGCTTTACTCCTGGGATCACACATCCCTGATGGCCACAGGGCCAGTGAGACCACAGCACGCTCAGCAATATTCCCACTGGGCAGTTGCACCCCTGGTGCAGAGACGGCTGTTTGTGGAGCTCTCAAAATTCTTCAACTCAAATGTCATCGTAGCCAATGTGGCACTTTATCAGCAAGAGAAAACATAGGAGAAAGAGAATTAGCCACAGTTAATGGATTACAGGAAGATGATGTTTTATCCACTGCGCGTGTGTGCACACACACACACACAAAGTCACAGAGCAACAGAGAATGTGACAAGAGCAGATAATTGGATTATTTAAAAGAAAGAAAGAAGAAGAAAAGAATGGCTTCCGATAAGCTTACCCTAAATGCCTTTTCTTCACAGGACACTTGGTCTTTGTGCCTCTCCCACATCCTTGGCTCACTGCAGCCTTTGCCATGTCCTGGCACCCACTATCCCCACCTCCATATTATAAGTAATATGAGGGTAGGGGAAGGGTTAACATAAATTATTTACTTCATTTCCTAGTTGGACTTTAAACATTTTTTCACCCTCTATAGTTTTCTTTTTGTCAATTATTTTTAAATAAGTGTTTATATATTGATGCCTATCCTTTTCTCCTCACTAAAATAACAATGCAAGGGGCAGAGATTGTTTTAGTACACATGTCTGGCACCCAGCAGACACACAATCGGTAATTTGGGATGCACACACACATACACACACACAAAAAAAAAACCCTCACATCATTTCTAACACTATCCTATACCTAAAAGCCCACTGCCACTGAGATGATTCCAACTCACAGCAACCCTACAGAACAGTGCAGAACTGCTTCACAGAGTTTCCAAGGCTATAAATCTTTATGGAAGCAGACTGCCTCATCTTTCTCCTGCAGAGCAGCTGGTAGATTCAAACCATCGACCTTTTGGTTAGCTGCTGAGTGCTTTACCCACTATGCCACCAGAGCTCATGCTATGCTATACAATGATAACTATACAAAATCATCTATGTCAAAACCATGTGTGCTAACACAGGAATCTCCTGTTGCTGCAAAGCACATTCCAATGTAATCAAAGTCAAAGCAACCAATGACTTCTACTACATCTGCCTAGAAGAGAAAATAACCAACACTCTTCAAGATCAGAAGGCATTCTTTAAATCTGCCATTTATGATACATGAAAGATAGTTCTGGATAAAAAGTAGCTTAAGGGCATTGACTGGTTTGACAGGCAGCACAAAAAGTTTAAAATTCCAGCTCTACCATTAAATGTCTCAGGTAAATTACTTCACCTCCCTGAATCGTCCATTTCTGTCAGAGGTCCTAAGTCCTAGGAAGGACATGGCACCTGATTCCTTAGCTTCTAGCCTGCTTCAGATGCCTCCACCCTCTTTCTCTGGGTGCAATTTAAAAAGTCAACACATGAGGGTCCAGCATCTGTGGTGGGAGGATCCTCCTCAATGGATGAACACTGGTGGGAAGGGAGACCACCCCACTAGAGATACTGAGGAAGCCATCACTTCCTCCATCCCTGACACCTGGTGTATGTACATGGCACCAAGGCTGGGACAATCAGATGCCCCCACCTAGGACTCTGAATCCAGAGCAAGCAACATAAAGCCACAGGGGCAGAGGAGAAGGAGTTCAGTGGTGCAAAAATAAATGCACGTCCAACGTCCAGTGGTGCCAGCAGAGGAGTCCTCGCCTCACTGCAGGGAAACGGCGCACCGTTTCTGGGGTAGGTTTTCTGCTGTGGTTCTGGCAACCTAGCCTCCTATGGTAATTGCTGGATAGTCTTTCAATAAATGCCTTTTCTGGTGAAGTTCCTATTTGCAACCAAGAGCACAAAGACCAGGGTGGGAAATTTTTTATAATCTTTTACTTTCAGAAGTGCAAGAGGATGGCAAGTATAAAACATCAAAAGAGTTAAAACAGAGACATAATACTTCAGAAAATGAGACTGAGCAAAGATTCATAGTGCAAATGTGGTAGTACATGAATTTGGTGCTCCTGTTTTTATGTTAGCTCCTTTGTTTTCGAAAACAAGTGCTCTATCACATGACAGTGGAGGATGCTATGGCCAGAAAACATATTGATTTGTTTTTGTTTTCCTCTACTGACAGCTTCTTCTGTTCTCAAGTTTCTTTCTGATTCCTGTAAATTGTAAGGCTGTGGATTATTAAACTCCTTAGCGTTAAGTTTAACAATTCTTTACTATGTGCCTACTGTGGGCAAGGCAAGATGCTATGTGTGCAGAGCTAACCTCATAACGAATGGAGACATTCCAAATCAACTTCAACTGGAAATTCTGTAATTAATACTTGAACAAAATTTATTTATAAATGTAAAGCCAGAAGGGCAATCATTTTGTGAGCACTCTTGCTAATATACAGTGCATTCTAGTCAAAACCAGGAAGTTCCAGGGTGGTAATCCCTAAGCTGAACACAAAGTACAGGTTTTGTTTGACCCACATGGTAATGCTGTTATTGTTTAAAATTTTTCCATCAGTTACTTAAAAATCTGGATTTCCATGGAAATCAGAAGACCTGCCCACCCACCTGGCCTGGCACCTGGCAACAAGGAGTAGGCTCCAAGCAGTAACTGCTCCTATTATTAGGGGCATATACCATCTGACGTGTCACAGTACCCAAAGCCTGCTATGAACTCACCTGACCCACTTCACCAATTTATGTTATCTGCCTGGCCCCAAAAGGTGTTCAAGTTTGGGATTTTATTTTAGATACATCATAAAAGGTGCTATAAAATATACCTATATAAGCACTTATTTGAAATGCTTCAGAATTTCCTTTTTCCAAAGAGATAAAAGGAGAAAAACATTCTTTCATAGTTCAATCATACACAGATTCCTTGGATTTTAGACTTTCCACAAAAATCAAAACCTCTGTATCTTATGTCATCACTGTATTTTGTATTTAAATGTCTGTTTTGAGGAAATGACCAAATGTTGTTATACATTCCTATTTCATGCACATTGACACCTTTCAGATGAGGAGAAGGCCACTACTTCCTCCATCCCTGGCACCTGGGGACAGGTCTGGGGATGTTTGCCTATTTTACTAGAAAAAAAAAGGTGGCTGAGAATCTTTTAAACACTATTGCCTTGCCCATCAGTCACATTTAAAATATACCAACCATCCTAATTTTGTAAGAAAAAGCATCTGATGATATAAGAGCAATGATTTAAAACAGCTAAATATACATACTTTTATTTCATCCAAATTCCCTTTTCCTCATATTAAAAGGAGGCAAATAAAACTTCTCACCCTTTCTGTTCTTACACAGCACCAAGAATAGCCTGAAAGTAGTAGCCACTCAGTAACACTTGGTGAGCGTGTGGATGAATGAATGAGTGAACAAAGAACACATGGAGGAACAGAATCACATAATTTTTGAGCCAGGAGAGCCATCAGGATCCCTAGTGTTGACTCTCCAGTTCCTCCTGCTGTCTGTTCCTTTCTTTTTCTAATAACTCATCACCAGAACTCCTATCTCTTCTACCCAACTCATAATTCCTAGCTTCATCTACTTATCACAAAAAGTAAAGGTCCGCTTAAAAAAGAAATAGCACATACAAACTTATGTTTACATTCCTGTGATCACTCTTCCCCTACATAAACAAGGCAAAATCATCTACAATGCACTGAGGTGGTATTTGCTCAAAACAGGTGAAAGCAATAAGTGTTATTAGGATACCTATAATCATAAATGCTGTGGGTTAGAAATCAGTTTCATGGACTTTTTTTGTTTGTTTTTGCTTTTTAAGGAAGAATAGAAAAGATGCTAGAGAATTGAGGCAACAAGATGTGGCAGAAAGAGAATACATTTTGGAATCGGTAGGTTTTTTTCTACTTGGGAAGCAATAGAGTGTGGTGGTTAAAAGCATGGAATATGAAGTCAAGAGACCCAGGGTAATCACCTCACTCCAACCACTATGACATACAGGAGCAGATGCGTCGGTACCTTACAGAGTCTTTATGTCCTCTCCTAAGAAGCTGGAGTGAGCCTCACCTTAGGAAGCCAGTGTGAGAGTCTGTGACACAGCCCCAAGACCGTATCCAACACCATATGCCATAACGGCAGCAAAGGCAGTTCATTTTCTCCCAGGCTCTTTTCCAAGGCCTTCTGCTGACATTCTAAGAGTTTATGCTTATATATCTTAAAACAATTTATTTACACTGACAAAGAACTGCCAACTGTGGCCCCTCCAGGGGAAAGATAACTTTTCTAGGTTTCTTAGGTTCTTGTTCCCAGAAGGAAGCTCTTGAAAAATGGAGGATATTATGTCTAGGTGCTTGGCTGCTAAACAAAAGGTCAGTGCTTCAACCCCACCAGCAGCTCCACAGGAGAAAGATGTGGCAGTCTGCTTCTGCAAAAATTCACGGCCTTGGCAACCCTCTGGGGCAGTTCTTTGTCTTACAGGGTCACTATGAGTCTGAGCCACCTCACCGGCACCAAACAACAACGCATCAGAATCAACTGGACGGCAACACATCTGGTTTGGTTGCTTGGCACCTTCATTGTCTTTACTAACAAAACCAGCCTCCCTCACTTGCTAAAAAACACCTTACGATGAACATCTCTTACTCTTGGACCCCAATACCAAAGGCAATAAAGGACTAGAGCTCAATTGTGTAAAACTGCTGAGCATAACAGAAACCCACTTCCAGCAAATCCACTATCAAGCCTCAGATTAATCCTTAGAATGTTAATGAGCTGAAGGGAAGGGGCATCCCTTGTGGACTTCAACCATTCTAAACATATTATTTTAAAAATCCCAAAGAAATAAACACAATTTGGGTCTTCATGAGTACAGCATTACACGTGAAATTCTTTTAAAAAGTGAGAAGAGAAACCACGAGCAAAATGAGCAACACTCACTCTCGAGGTCTATGTGTGAGAAGCTGCTTTTTACCTGTGATCCTTCTAAACAAGCTAACTGGCAAGAACAGCCTTTGCTCTGGCATGAATTTTACAAAGTCCAGTTACAGACACGGGTTATGTCTTACTGACCAAGGCTCTGAACAAATCACTGATTTAAAAAATAGAAACCAAATGGCTATCTAAAAGATTCAGTTCATTTTGTCACTAAGTTCTTTTCTCCTTTAGTACTCATGGAGGGAAAAAGCCAAACCAAACCTACTGCCAGCGAGTCGATTCCAACTCACAGCGGCCCCCACTGGGTTTCCAAGGCAGGAAATCTTTACGGATGTTGACTGCTCCGTCTTCTCTCCATGGAGTAGCTGGCAGGTTGGAACCACCAACCTTCTGGTTAGCAGTCAAATGCCTTAGGCCCTGCGCCACCAGAGCGCCTCATGGAGGGAAAGTAAACCAAATAGTAAAAGATGTAAGAAGCACTTCTTTATAAGGCTATCTGCCAGTGCTCAGGAAGCCCGTAATCCCTGCCCAAGAAAATTGTCATAACAGGCAAATGTCAATTTTAATAGACTTTAAGAGAATGTGGACTATTAAGAAAAGGCAACAGCTCAGGATTCATAAGGATAATAACTAAGAAAGGCAAATTGTAATTCATGCAAAGCTGGCAATTTCCATTTCCCTACAGTGAATGCTGCTACATCTGGAAGGGTGACACGTAGAGAGTGGTACCCTACAGTGACCAGCACAGTGTCATACCTGTAACATAATAATAGTGTAACAGCTCCTGTGTATTTAGCGGTTACTGTGTGATAACCACTGTATTAAGCACTATACATAAATGGCATACATGTATATGTATGTGTACATATATATATACATAAACCCATATATATTTATACGCAATGCAACACACTGCTGTCAGGTCGGATCTGACTCATAGCGACCCCTCCTTGGGTTTCCAAGGCAGTATCACTAAGGAAGGAGATTGCCCAACCTTACACAAATCTAAAAATTATTATCTTTATATATGTCTATGTTGTTGTTATGTGCCATCAAGTCGAGTGTATATGAGTGTATATATATATATATAAATATGGGAGGGAGCTCTGGTAGCATAGTGCCTAAGGCACTTGACTGCTAACCAGAAGGCTGGCAGTTCAAACCCATCAGCCACTCCTCAGAAGGAAGATGGGGCAATCTACCTCCGTAGTGATACTGCCTCGGAAACCCAAGGAGGGGTCGCTATGAGTCAAGCCCAACTCGACGGCACATAACAACAACCTATATATGTGGATAGAGATATAGATATACATAAAATATCATTTAATCCCTAAAATAATCCTCACATCCTAATTTTACAGACATGAAAACTAGAGCTTAAAAGGTTAAGTCATTCTCCCATGTTCTTAGCCAAGAAGCTAAGGTTTGCCTCAGAGCTGTCTTGTCCAATTCAAAACTTGGGCAGCTCTTACACACTGTATCACCAAAGAAAGTTCTAATACCTGAACAGCCACATAGGAAAATGAAAGATTCTACCACCATGCATCTTGTAAAAGTTCTGACCACAGAGCCAGCCAGCCATCTCCATAACCAAAAAGAGAGGTGCCACTGGGCATCCCCTGACCAGTTGACTACACCATATTCTGTAAATTCAGGCTCTCAGGCAAAGGACAACCCCTCCAAGGCTTACATCCTTTCTTCTAGGCAAAACAGAGCAACTCCTGGGATCAGATTTATAACCAAGGATCCTAGAGTACTGCAGTACACAGGGTAACCCACCCTCCACAGGTTGTCCACATATGTAACTGCAAAATCAGTGCCTGAATTACCTTCTTTTGTATGTGTTGGGGGAGTGAAGAAGTGAGGCCCCACCTGCTGCTTGTCCCGCAGCATTCTCATTTGCCACCACAAAGAGGAAAAATTCAAGATTCCTTGCCCATAAAATGATAGAATTCACTCTGTACCACTCTGCAGAGTTCTAAGAGGTCTGTTCAAGCATGGGCAGGAGTTGGGAGGGAGTGCCAGGGGAGGAAGAAATGGAGGATGGAGGGAGACCGCCTTTGTACTAGAGCAACTCAACATTCATCTGTTTTAAATACTGGGTTTTTGCATAAAATGTATTGGAAGAATGGTTTCCATTGCTAAAACTATGACTATGATTTTGCCAAAATTAACAGGAAACAGTACTTCAAAGATGCTTAGTGGTTTGTTGATTTTTAAAAAATTAAATATAAATAAATCATGAATGCCTGCCAGTTAGAAAGAAATCCTTTTTGATTCTTTCTAACTTCTCTTTTCTCTACACTATCTTCTCTTGTCCTACACTTTATCTTTTTCTTTTAATGTATATAGTAGTGAAATAAACTAGGGGACCTACCTCCATTACTTAAGACAGAACACTGATCAGAGTTCTTAACACTGAGAGAGACCCTCCAGATGACCCAGCAAAAAAGACCAGGTTTTCCTCTGGGACCCCCCACCCCGACTCCAAAAATCACTGATGCTGGCAGAAACACATGACTGCCCCCCAGGGCACACTTGAAAGCTACTGTCCATGCAGGGGCAGGAATATTTCCAATATCCTCTGAAAGGTTTTCCTAACTTCTACAAGAAATTAAAGGAAAATAAAACAGAGAAGTACAACTGTTCATCTCAAAAAACACACATTTCTGATCTTCCCAAAGATGTCTCACTTTTAGGGCCCCATTCCACATCCTGCCTGAGTTGTCAGCACTAGAGCCCCACCCTCAAGGAAACTGAACTGGTTCCTTACTTCCCAGTGAGAGGGAGCAACTTACTTCCCACATTAGACAGCCTCTTCCCCTATCAAGGCAAATCTCTTCATCAAACCCCATCAACCACCTAACACTCTTACTTGACTCCAGTTCCTGATTCCAATGACACCCAAGAAGGTAAGTGACAGACATGGTGAAGCAGCTCCCCCTGCAAGTGATACCCAATCTCCTCAAACACAAGATGGCCAGTTTGTCCTAATTACTAGACTCAACAGTAAATCTCTACAACAATGTTGTAATCACACCCCACATAAGACATCATATACTGGGGTCTCAGGTGCAAAGTAAGCCAATTCTAAAATGCCTCACCGTGCACAGTGATCTCAGAGTTTCTTAAGTCTGCCTCGTCCCCACAAACCACCTAACAGCCACCACAGCTGCAGCTGAAAGAACACACCCCATTCAGTGGAATAGCCAAATTCCATAAATGCCCCCCTTTCTTCTCAACCCCCTCCAAGAGCAGGGAGAGTCCCACAATAGATAGAATATTTCATTCACATTCTATCTGAAAAGTAGTTTTAGCCATAGAGAAACTGGGCAGCTAAATTCTCAACTAGATGAGGGGCCTATTCATACCAATCTCAAATGACAAATGACAAAGCTGTGGTTTGTCTCATAATAGTGTACCTATTTCTTGAGTCACAAAAGCATCTATGTCATAGATTTGACCCTTCCTTTCCTGATAGCACTTATGATGTCATTACCTATT
>NW_006921705.1:6225142-6230184 GCF_000298275.1 Orycteropus afer afer
CTATGAGTCGAGTTTGACTCGAAGGCACATAACAACAACAACAACAAACTTGAACCAACAGAAGTTTGTTAAAGAAAACAGTGATTACTACGTACTAAGTGCTGACACCATGCTGGCATTAGGATGGATTTTAAATAAATTTTGTCCTAGGGACACATAATATAAACCACTTAGAAACTTTTCTACTCAGTAATCTATAAATACTGCATAGAGCTGGGACTTAAAGCCCAGAGAATGAACTAGCTCTAGGAAGATCAGATCTTTTCTGAAACGAGCAGTTAAACTTCTCTGGTTTATTTTCCTTTGCTGTCTCTTAGAATTTAGAGACCTTTTCTGAATGATTTAGGCTGCCTCAGCTAGGCTGAGAGTAGCCAAGGAGCTATTTTGGCCAAGCTTCGGCCAGAGCTTTAAAAGTGAAGTGCTGCACAGGCAATCACTGTGATAATCAATGGGGATGACAGAACTCAGGAAACCCAGGCTGGGCATTGGGCAGCTACCCTCTCCTCATCTGCAGGTTTCCCTCTTAGCACTAAAAAGGGCTAATGACAACAGCTCCTACAGTTCATTTCTTTGGTGTATCTTCTAAGAGAAAAGGAGAATGATTTGAAGGCCATGAGGAACAGATAGGAGTAGAGAGAAAAGCAAAACCAGTTGCTGTAGAGCTGACTCCCACTCATGGCTACCTGATGTGTGTCAGAGAACTGAGTCCCTCCATAGGGTTTTCAGTGGTTCAATTTTCTGAAGTAAACCACCAGACCTTCCTTCAAAGGGACCTCTGGGTGGACTCAAACCTTCAACCAAATATTAACTGTGTCAGTTAGCAGCCAAGCATGCTGTTTACACCACCAGAGAATAGAGTTGTTGCGTGCTGTCGAGAGGATTTCATCTCATAGCAACCCCATGTGCCAGAACAGAACTGCTCCACAAGGCTTTCTAGGCCATAATCTTCATGGGAGCAAATTTTCAGATTCCACAGAGTGGCTGGGTGTGTTCAAACCATCAACCTTTAGGTTAGCAGTCAAGCACTTAAGCACTGCCCCACCAGGACTCTTTGGAGAACAGTGAGAAGTTACTAATTAAATAAAAAGGGTTCCTTCCAAAACTGCAACAATTCTTAAATACTTTTATTTAGTTTTAAAACTCAACACACAACCAGGCATTTCTGCAGTAATATGCTTCCGATCACTGGGAATATTAATTCAGCCTCAAGACAATGACTGAAATTACCCCTAGATTTCTGGTGGCTTTAGTAACAAAAGTGACTTTCCGAACTATGAATCCAATTTCCTCAAAGGTTCATAGAGTGATAATAGGCCAATGCTTTAAAGTGGAAAGTAATTTGTCTGTTTTGCACACCACACTGCACATAATCGGCAAGGACCATAGGCAAGCTTCCACGGCAATCAGCACGGGAGCACTGAGGTTCTCTTTGCCTTGCCCAGTGGTGAAGTTACAGCTAATGAAGAGTGCTACTGCACAGAGCTTCACATCTTCTGGAGAGGATTTCTGTTTACCTAATCTACCCCAGGGCCAGGAGGGACCATCTTGGTGGCTACACAGTGGCCAAGACACTCCTCAGAGTGGCTGTGGTCCACGGGGCAGGAAGGACGCATGGATATCTTACAGAGGACGCATCCAACATTCAGAGAGAACATGCAGCAATTGAGTTTATCACCATGAGCAGCAGATCCTGAAACAATTCAAGGTCAGTGAGCTCACACTAAATGGACCATTGCCCTCCTTAAACTACTTAATTTTTGCCCAGACTTGCCATCAGAATTAAAGCTAGCAATCATTTGTTACCTTCTCTCTGATGGCCTGAGCTTGAATGCTTTGTCAAAGCATTTCTTAGGGGTCAAAATCACAAGCCCAGCCTCACTCCTTATGCTGTATTTATGTCCAATCCCTGTGGCCTGTGGGAATGCCCTTTGTGGGTGGTCAAGGACAAATGGCATTAAAGCCTATTATCTGGCTTTTCATGTAAGAAGGCTTAATGTTCAGCTGCATTTTAATCTAAGGATTATATGCTTACCCTAGGAAAATTCGTTTTAGAAACATCAGTAAGGATTTATTTTTTTTTTTTTAGGATTCTTGTTTTTTATTATAAGGCCCAATTATTGTTTATAAATTTATTGGTATTTTAGCACCTGAAATAAAAGTCTTTGAGAAGAGGCAGCCGCTGCAGAGTTAACAAGAAGTCAAGATCTTTGCTGAGACAATCTAAATATATAGCCTGCCTTCAAAATAAAACAACTCCAGCTAATTCCCTCACCACTGCACGTAAATGTCAGACCAAACGCCAACACTACAAATCCTGCCCTGAATTTTTTTTTAAGACTTCTACACTGATGTCCAGTTAAAGACAGTTGATGAACAAATATATTTAGCTCTTATCCTTCCTAAAACACTAATAAAACTATTGCTTTCTTTTTCTTTTCATTGATATGAAATTCACAGAATTAATCATTTTTAAATAATTCAATGTCATTTAGTACATTTACAATGTTGTACAATCACCACCTCAACCTACTTCCAAAACATTTTTATCACCCCATTCCTACTAACCAGTTACTCCCTTTTACCCCACAACCTAGCAACCACTCACTTGCTTTCTATCTCTATGGACTTGCTTATGTATTCTGAGTATTTCATTTAAATGGATTCATATAATATATGACCTCGTTTCTTTCACTTAGCAAAATGTTCTGGAGAGTCATCGATGTTGCAGCACGTATTAGTACTTCACTTCTTTTGATAGCTAAGTAATATTCTTTTATATGTATACACCACATTTTGTTTATCCATTCATCAAGGATGGATACCCGAGTTGTCCATTATAAGCATAAGACTCCAGAAGTGATTTCTTCAACATGATTGAATTGAAAGAATACTTGATGTTTCTTAAGATATGACAGGAGATTCACATGGAACGTAGTCTGTAGTTCAAGCAGTGATAACTACATAGAAAATGAAACAATTTTTAAAAAACAAGACAATTATTACATACAGGGAAAACAAAATTTGTATGCCAGAAAGTTCAATTAATCAAACTATACTATATGGTTCACCTGTGTGTTGTGTTTGCATAGTTTAATATAAACATCAAAATTTTGATATACATATATTGGGAGAATGAAAGGAAGGAAAATATACTATATAAGTGGGGAGAGGGGAGGAGGGCAGAAAGAGAGTTAAATCTTTCCCTTCAGTAGCAAGAATGTACAAGATAATACCTTATATTAAAAACTCAAAAAGTAGCAATATAAGAGTATTATCTACAGATGGGAAAGTATTCTATTCTTCACCCAACTCTGAATCCACACACTTCTATGGTCTTACTATAGGCAAAGTGTATTTCCTTAACCTTTAACTTTAGGCTTGGTCACATGACTTGTTATAGCCAATGGTAAAGGGGTAAAAATGGTAATGTATCAATTCTGAGCCTAGACTTTAAAAGGTTTCACATGTTTCCATTCACTCCTTGTGCCTCTGTCATCTCCATGACAAGAACAGGCCTTAGCTACCCCTTGATCCAAGGAGAAGAAGAGAGATGAGGGGCACATGGGCCCAGCTAATCCACAAACATACAGCTGTGGGCCCAGCCTACATCAGCCAAACTCCAGCCAGCCAACAGACATGAAAGGAACAAAAATTGTTACTCTCATGCCACCAAGTTTTGGGGTGGTTTATTATGCTGTAATAACTAACTGACAGAGAGGATAAGTACAAAGGTAAGAAAGAGGAGGCACAGGAAAAGAGAGTGTAGATTCCTCCGGGCAATAAGAAAGGGGAGAAATTGAAAAGCAGCAGCATAGTGAGGACTCAAGTTTTCATAAAAGGCCTTGTAAACCTTTGTAAAACAAGCATGCATAATTTTAATAAAAATAAAAACTATATTGAAAGAGACAGATATTCTAATCTACACGTATTTCATTAGTATACCACCTGACAATTTACAAAATACTTACACATGTATCAAATCATTTAACATTTACCACAACTATACAAGTTAGATTAACCCTTTTATAAAGAACAGGGAACCATTACAGGAAGTTATTGACCAAAGTAACACAGAAAAAGGTAGCAGAGACAGCACAAGGAAAGCATGGTCCACACAAGATGTGTCTGAGATACACAACACCATTGACATTAATGATATGTATAGGACCTGCCTAGAGAAAGATGAGCCAAATAAAGTTTTAGTGCTCAGTGGTTCTCAAACTTGAGCATACATAAGAATCACATGAAGAGCTGCTTGTAACAACTGCTATACTCTGCCCAGAGTGCAATCAGTAGGGCATGGATAACCCAAGATTTTCCAATTCTAACAAATTCCAAGGTGATGCTGATGCTACTGGTCAATGAACCAAATTTTGAGAACCACTGCTCTAGTTCAAAGGTTCTCAACCCTGAATGCACAATAACTTCAACTGAAACCTAAACCAAAACAAAACCAAACCCACTGTGGTCCACTAGATTCTAACTCATGGTGACCCTACAGGACAGAGCAGAACTGCTCCATCAGGTTTCCAAGGCTATAATCTTTATAGAAGCACACACTACTACATCTTTCCTACATCTTTCTCCCTTGAATCAGCTGGTGGGTTTGAACTGCCGCCGGCCTTTAGGTTAGCAGCTCAGTCCTTCACCACTGTACCCAGACAGGGAGTATTTTCAAAGCCCTCAGGGTGATTCCAATGAGCTGGCAGTTTGAGAGTCCATGGCCTGGACAGCAGCCCACACCAACTGGCAGTACAGTGTATGTGACTGCCAAGAGCAAGGTTCTGGGTCACTCAACTCTACTACGTCCTAGCTGTGCCTCAGTCTCCTCATCTGTAAAATGATGAGCACTGAGTTGTTTCGAACATTAAAGGAAAAGAAGTACTCAGGGAAGTGCCTATCATGTAGCAATATAATAACATTAATGTTAATGTTAATATAATGTTACTATATTGCTACCTTGGGAGCTCTGGCAGCATAGTGGCTAAGACACTTGCCTGCTCACCAGAAGGCTGGCGGTTCAAACCCACCAGCCGCTCCTC
>NW_006921705.1:6230284-6233939 GCF_000298275.1 Orycteropus afer afer
AGAAGGCTGGCGGTTCAAACCCACCAGCCGCTCCTCAGAAGGAAGGTTGGGCAATCCTACTTCCGTAGTGATACTGCCTCGGAAACCCAAGGAGGGATCGCTATGAGTCAGGGCTGACTCGATGGCACATAACAACAACAACAACAACAATATTGCTACCTTATAGGCACGCCCTGAGTACTTAGGGCAGTGTCATGTAGCAACTTTTGTTGCTGACAGCCCAAGAAATAAGCTTGACTCTGTTTCCTAGATATAAAAAAGGGTCAGACAATGAAGAAACTATTAATATTCAATCCCAGACTACTCAGCAAAGCAAAACGCTCCCAAGGAACTAAGAACAAAGTAAGTGGGATAAACCTAAGAACCTAATATGATTCCCACAGCATTTGGCAAACTTAGTTAGAATCCTTTCTACAAAAGTAGTAGCTATATCCTTTTTCTCTGTGAACAGGTGCTGTTATTTCAAACACAAATATCGTTGTAAAATCAAGTGTTGGAACCAGTACTCAAAAGCCACCACCTTCATCTAAAGAAACAACAAAAACATAATGTGGTGTTCGAACACAAAAAGTAATGTAACACCCAACATAAGACTCAGACCTGAAACTCGTGAAGACATCTGTATGGTAAACAATTTCTTATCAAAAGAAACTAAAAATGAAGAGAAAGGGAACACTTCAATTTTTCACTCAAGAAATATTTGAGCACGACTCACATTGCAGGCACAGTGGGCAGTGAGGCAAGGAAGCAAAACTACAGCGTTTGCAGCATTTTACAGGCAATAAGGCGGGTGAATCTGGCCATGAAGCAAGCTCAGCGAATACTGAATAGCACCATTTTTTCCTCAAAAGAACTGCAGAAAGAGCCAAAATTGTATTTTCTTCTAAGTTTTTCCATGCTTTCATAGCTGCATGTTTTTGGGGTCTATCAATCTATGATAGACCCCAAAAACATGCAGCTATGAAAGCATGGAAAAGGAGTTCTAGTGGCATAGTGCCTAAAGCATTTGACTGCTAGCCAGAAGGCTGGCGGTTCAAACCCACCAGCCATTCCTCAGAAGGAAGGCCGGGCAATCTATTTCTGTAGTGATACTGCCTCGGAAACCCAAGGAGGAGTCTCTCTATGAGTCGGATCTGACTCGACAGCAGTGAGTTTGGTACGGTTTGGTTTAGATCATGGATTACCCACACTGGTACTTTAAGCTTCTAATAAATGTCTTGAGTCTACAGTAAATACAAAGACATCATTTTCATTGTCCTTAGAGAGTAACATGACCCTCCCTAGACAGCAGGGTCACACGAGAGTCTGGGTCCCAAAAGCAAGCCTCCATCACTAACTCATTTGAATAATTTTCCCCAAAAAAAATCCTCAACAGATATGGGAAGATAATGAAGAAAATGATGTCTATTTCTATACAGAATTAGCTACTGGCTTGGGGAGCAGCATCCTGGAACGGCCAGCACCTCACAGAGTCAGAAATTATGTATTCACACACCATACTGACCGATTCAATTCACCTCCAGACCATAAAAATCTGTTATTTCCTCAAAGCTCAGAATACTGGATCTCATTAAACGGTCTGCAACCATTTCTCCAGTGAATGTCAACCCTGGGTATGGCTGATCATTCCAAGCAAGTGCTTACCGGGGTGGGATATAGCCAGTGTGAATTTCCCTGCAGTAATGATTCCCTGGGGGCCCGGTGGTTCAGTGGTAGAATTCTTGCTTTCCATGCAGGAGACCTGAGTTTGATTCCCAGACAATGCACCGGGTGTGCAGCCACCACCCATTTGTCAGAGTGTTGCTAAATAGGCAGAACCAGTTTTAGCAGAGTTTCCAGACTAAGGAGATAAGAAAGAAAGGCCTGGTGATTTACTTACAAAAATCAGCCAATGAAAACCCTATGGATCACAATGGTCTGAACCACAACACATGATAACGACGGCAGAGGACCCAGGAGCATGTCCTTCCATCATGCACAGGGAGTTGCCTTAAGTCAGCTGTGACACAATGGCAATTAACAACAATAAGGATCCTCTAAATATACCTGGGGAAACAAAAGAGCAATAAGCAATGATAAGTCATACTGCCCTTGCTGTACACGTAGGTACCTCCATAAGGCAGGCGTACTGCTTTGTTGGGGGGAGGGAAAAAAATGTTTCCTTGATTTGCTATTAATCCATACACCACAGAATCAAAACACAGGCAAATGTGGGAACACAGAAGAAGTCAGGAGCCTGGACTGAGTGTTGGCACTTCCATTATAGGCCATGTGATTGGACTTCTGCTTCCTCACCTGTAAAATGAAAAGGACACTCCCTCACTCACTCACTCCTCTGCTGGCAGGGCTGTTTTAAAGACTGATACCAGAAATAGCTGATAGATTAGCATGCATCAGACACTATTCTAAGTGTCCTATAAATATCCATTAATTTAATCCCTCTCAGAACCCAAGAGGGTAGATGCATTTATCCCCATTGAACAGCTGAGGAAACTGGGGCACAGAGAGGTTAAGTAATTTGTCAAAGGCTCATGAAGTTAATAAATGAACTCAGGCAATCTTGGCCCCAGGTACATATTGTTAATTACTTCTTTGTCCTGCCTCCCTGATACTTCTTTTGGATCAAACAAGAGAATACATATGAAAATCCTTTGCAAACCTAAAAAGATACGTTAATAATAATCATTATTGTTATTAAGTTTGCCCCCTAGAACCCAATGACTCTACTAGTCACTACTCTGATTTACCTCTGGAGGGAACCTGCTACTCCCTGCTATCATCTATCTACGCTTCCTCTTCAGCTGAAATGTGCACATGGCCTGAGCAATCCAATCAAAACAGGCCAATGAAGAGTATGAAGGGATGGACACTGGGAGGAGGTAACTATGGGGAGGAAGTGGGAGGGGAGCTGCTGCATTGTAAATTTTGGTCAATGACATGAGACAAAGTATATGTGAACTGCTGTATGAAAAGTGAATTTACTCTGTAAATCTTCACCCAAATCCTAATTAAAAAAAAAACAAGCACCAGGAAGGTTGCTTGATCATGGTGACAATGTCCATCAATCAAATATCTGGTCAAGTCCATCAATCAATTACCTGAGTTGATAAATGTTTCACTTAGTTTGAGTTGAGTTTTTTTATCACCTGGAACGAAGAGATTCTTAACATATTTTCTAAAACACAGTTTGCTCTATCAAGCTATATTCATCGACACTTCAGTACTTTCCTCTTTCTTAAAATAAAACTTGAGAGACTGATAAAGTAAATTTTAATTAGCTAGCCTTGACAAATTAAATACTCCTGAGGCTAGAGTTCTTGACAAGCGAATTCCTTATTATGTAGAACAAAGGACCCATTTTAAAGCCACAGAACAAGTAATCTGGCCTATCTATCACAGAATGGATTGACAAATGGCTACATAGCCTCAAACACAATAATGACTGTGAGGACGGTGCAGGACGAGGTAGTGTTTCACTCTGTTGTATACACGCTTCCTATAAGCAAGCACTAACTCAGCAGCACCTGACAACAATACAACAAGAAGGCCATCAAATCAGTAGGGAGCTCTGGTAGCATAGTGCCTAAGGCAGTTGACTGCTAACCAGAAGGCTGGCAGTTCAAACCCACCAGCCACTCCTCGGAAGGAAGGTTGG
>NW_006921705.1:6234979-6236843 GCF_000298275.1 Orycteropus afer afer
GAGGAGTGGCTGGTGGGTTTGAACCGCCAGCCTTCTGGTTAGCAGGCAAGTGTCTTAGCCACTATGCTACCAGAGCTCCTATGATACTGCCTCGGAAACCCAAGGAGGGGTCGCTATGAGTCAGGTCCGACTTGATGGCACATAACAACAACAAGAAACTATAAGAAGGAGCTCTTGTGGTGTAGTGCCTAAGGCATGTGATTGCTAAAAAGAAGGCTAGCGATTCAAACCCACCAGCTACTCCTCGGAAGGAAGATTGGGCAATCTATTTCCATAGTGATACCTCTTCAGAAACCAAAGGAGGAGTCACTATGAGTCGGATCCAACTCCACAGCAGTGAGTTCAGTTCAGTAAACTGTAAGAGAATAAATCCCTGTTTATTAAGCTATCCATTTGTGCTGTTTATGACAGCACTAGACACCTATTTAGTAAGAAAAACATCTACATTTATTTTCTCTTGGCCTTCTCAATTCTCATTTTCCCTCTACCTCTAAATCATAACCACTATAACATATTAAGAAAATGGAGAAGAGGATGAATTTTAAAAACATTTTAAACACAAAAGTAGGAAATGTGACTTCTTCCTCATAAATGAAACCAATTATACCTTAACTTTTAAGTTACTTTTGTCAAGAAAACAAACCATGGAAGTCTGTGGTTCTCATCACATTCATATTCATTAAACTATTCCTTGTCTAACATTCCTTCTCAGCAGCTCCTTCAAACTAATCCTCACAAGAGCCCAAGATCTCAGAGGACAACACCATTGGTCGCTCAGATCACGCCTCAAAAGGTAACAAACTGATTTCCATTTGAAGTCCTAAAGCTATGAATAAACATTACCAGATCTTCATGCATTTTCACATCTTTAAGTTATTCCACAAAACTAAATAACTGCAAATACATCATCCAAATGTCAAACCACATTTCTTACAAGACCTCCTGGGCTGAAAGAAGGCAATGCAGGTATCTATCATGGCTTATGATGGTTTATTGATATGAATGGACTGCATTTCCTCTTGATTTATCTGAGTACAGTCTAGGGATGGTGAAAGAACAACAGTCTTCAATTCGTTACCTTTTCAGGCAGTGATCTGAGTGACCAACAATGTTGTCCTCTAAAAATCTCAGGCTCTTATGAAAATCTGTTCCTTACAGATACTCACAAGCCTAGTATCTACCTAAAAATATAAATGAGCACATACAAAAGTGCTACTTGGGTTAAAAGGACATTAAAGACAAGGTGCATATTCCTTAAATATAAAAAGATTTCTATACGTTCTAAGTTCATTGGAAGACTTTCTATGGCCTCTCATTAAGAAGAAAAACTTTCACAATCTCAAGCAAGCAAACAGATAAGTATACCAACAGAGATCAATTAATCTGTTACATGGCATTCCAAACTTTATTACCTTGATTTATAGCTCCTTCTCTTGAGGCTTCTTATTATTAAAATGACATAAGACTGGATGGTGGTCTACTTGCCTTACTTTGGTAATCACTTTAAAGTGCACGGGTCCTTTGCCAGATACGACTGCCTTCTAACAGTCTGGGATTAACACATCTAAACAATTAGGACTTTTAAAATTAGGAGGCGAATCTATGTAGGAGATTCTGGATAGAGAGGGAGAACAATGTGGAACAAAACTCAAAATCATTTGGAAAACAAAAAACAAAAAAAGGGGACCAGGTTTACTGGTCTGATAGAGCCTGGTGGAACCACTGAGACTAAGGCCCCTAGCTGCACTTCAGGTCTAGAAGTGAACCCACATCCAAGGCTTCCGGCCAAACAAAAGACAGACATATGAGTTGAAAATTTACCTGAGGTAGATATACTCCTTGGAAGGAACAATCATGGGAGAAA